>NC_090230.1:56336039-56451039 GCF_024489055.1 Chanodichthys erythropterus | reverse complement strand
GTATAGCGCCTCCAAAAGTTGCTTTCTCAAGGCGTTTTCCAGGAAAGCTTACATGAAAGAAAAACACAACAATATAAGACAATATATTATACAAATCAACAAGAAATAAATCACAAAACAATACAATAAAAAAAGTCAAATAAAAGCTTTCCTACAAAAGAATGTTTTGAGCAAAGTTTTAAAAACAGCTAAAGAATTAGCATCCCTAATGTCAGTTTGGAGAGAGTTCCACAGTTTTGGAGCAAAAAAAGCCAGTGCAACGTCTTCAAAAGGAGTTATATGGTCGCCAGCCCTAGCCCCAGTTAAAATTCTAGCTGCTGAATTCTGCAAGTATTGCAATTTGTTAAGAGAGGATTAGGACACTCCAGCAAGGAGAGCATTGCAACAATCAATTTGTGAGAAAACTAAAGAATGAATACATTTTTCAGCAACAAAAAAGGACAACATAGGCTGAATACGTGCAATATTTCTAAGATGAAAAATGAGGTCTTTACCATGTTCTGGACAAAAGGCTCGAATGATTTTTTAGTTTATTGTGTAGCTCTAGGGCAACACCATCACCAACACCAAGTGTCTTCTGTTCACCAAGGCTGCATTTATGTGATCAATAATACAGTAAAAAATAGTAATATTATGAAATATCATTACAATTTAAAATAATGTGTTAAATGTAATGTATTCCTGTGATCAAAGCTGAATTTTCAGCATCATTACTTCAGTCTTCAGTGTCACATGATCCTTCAGAAATCGTTTTAATATGCTGATTTGATGCTCAAGAAACACCTATTATTATCAATGTTGAAAACAGTTTAAAAATGTTTCTCTGGATTATTCAGGATTACTTGATGAATAGAAAGTTCAAAAGAACAACTTTACAGAAATATTTAGTAACATTAGTAAACCTTATCTGACCCCAAATTTTCAAATGATCATGTAGGTTAATATAAAATTTAATAAATAAATAAAACTATAAAATGCATTTTTGACATCAAAATCTTCTGATTCAGAACAGCTGTTTTCACGATTTTAAAGTAATACAAATTGGACATCTTGTGGGATACATCCTGCATATTCTAAACTGTGGATCAGCCAAACACAATCAGAGTTATATGTAAGCAATAAGGTACAAGAGTACCTTATTGCTTTTATAAAATGGTTACCACACAATACAAATATTAAAGCCAGAAGTATGTATCAATGCAACTTTCATGAAGTAAACTTTAACTTAAAGCCTTCCTTCCACTGGAAAAAAATAGTCCCTGACCGTGAACAGCAACAGAAGTTACATTATTACGCCATTAGATGGCGGCAAAGATTGTCTTTATGAGTGAGTCAGTCAGTAGCGAAGTCTTTTTTCCATTGAAAAGACTGAATTGCTGTGAACACAGAACAAGATGCAACTGACAAATGCTTTGACTAGCTTGGTCAGTCACGGGAAAACCCTTTAACTGTTAAAAGGACAAGATAATACATCAGACATTTAAACAGATTTTTTATTATGAACACAGGACTGACGTGAAGGAAAATGCTAAATCTAAATGCAGGTAATAAACTCGCTCACTTGATCTCTTTTCTCACAATACTCTTTTACATAATACAGTAAGCTTCAATGAACAATATCAATTGAGAACAAACAGTTTACGTTGTTAAGAGTGGTTGCTAAGGGTGTTGTGTAGTGATACACAGAACCGTTGTGTGAAGCAGTCATAGCCATGTTTTATCGTGAATAAAACACAACTATTGACCAATCAGAATTAAGGACAGAAATTAACCGTTTTATAATGACAAATAGCCAGGCTCTTCCTAGCTTTATAATGAGAGTGAATGTGCCATTTTTTTTTAATCCATCCATCCATCCATCCATCCATCCATCCTTCCTAAAAGTAGACCATTTGGCTCCAGGGGGTTAATTAAGGCCTTCTGAAGCAAAGCGATGTGTTTTTTGAAAGAAAATTATCCATAATTGTACCTTTATAAACTGCAATCACTAGCTTCAAAAAAAGTACCATTCACTCCCATTATAAAGTTTGGAACAGTCAGGATATTTTTTAATATAACTCCGATTGTGTTTGCCTGAAAGAAGACATATACAGCCAGGATTGAGTAAATTTATGGGATAATTTTCATTTTTGGGTGAACTGTCCCTTTAACAAATCACCCAAAAGACTGGAAGAAAAAAAAAATCTTTCATAGAACAGTTGTTAGTCTTAATTGGTCTAATCAGTTTTTGCATCAAAACTTGCATGTGTTGAATGTGCATTTGATTACTTGAGAGCCCAAGATGTTGAGTAGGGAAAAATCAAGCTCTTACCAATTAAGTTACTAGGTTTTTAAAATCTAGAGTGCTAACCAACTGTTCCTTTAGCATTGGTTTGATTCCTTGTTTATGTGTTTGTGTGCCATTCCCAATCAAGGCTCATTTTTCACTATATCTTTAAATGGGCAGACTCATGTCAAGTCAAGTCAAATCATGTTGGAATCATATTAATGAGATTAATGCACATGAATGGAATTAAAATGAATCAGGATTTTCTTTAAATCCAGATTATGAAAGATCTGATTATGAAAATGATTTTTTGCTATATATAAAGCTGGCCGAAAATGCTACTTAAATATTTGGTTCTATATTTTGAATGGTAGTGTATGAATATGAAATTGCCTAACATGTTTTAAAGACTACTTGAATGCAGATCACAATTGTAATTTCCAGTGTTGTAAGTGCAAACTTCCCATGAACGAATTTCAACTGTCATGCTTGCGGATTTATCTGGTGACAAAGACTGATGGGTTTTGTTAAAATACACTTGTAACTGTTTACACAAGGTTTAAATCTTGGCTGCACTCTCTCCCAGGTAAATTATACGCTGCTATATTTTCCACAACACTAGCACCTAAGCTGTCAAAGCGCTTAAATTACATGCAGTTTAATGCAGCCTTGTCAACTGTTTTATTTTCAGCGGCCATTAGCGCATTTGTTCCTCGCTATCTTCACCACTCGCTACTTAATCAGGATGTCTTATTATTTTGGGAGACATAAAAAGGACAAGTGCAGGTTTTGCAAGACGGATATAAATTCACCCGAGATTCGCACTGTCACCTGTGTTAAGCATTTGTCAAAACCTGCTCCTTTTAGAAACAGGAAATCAGCGTGAATATGCGGGGAAACTATTTACGAGATAAGAGTTATGGTTTGTGTCATAATTAATGAATGTCTTAAGGAAACTGCCTCCCTATGGAGTGAACGGGGAATAATTATGACTATAGAGACATAGAGGAGGCCATTTCTCTAAGCAGATTAAATGTTTCCAATCTACTTCATTATGGTGATTAAGATGAGATGAAACAGTAAATAGTCATTTATTTTGTTCAGTCCAAAGTTCAAAGAGAATCAATAGACTTTGTAGTGATAGACACAGTAACTATTTTAAAAGATGATGTAAATCGAGCTCAACAGTGACCAGCCACTTTTGCAGAACTTTTAGTTTTTGTTTGTTTGTTTGTTTGTTTTTTTCTTATCTTATGTTTCACTGATCTGACCGTATTAAACTTCAGTCTGAAGTGTGTCACTACAGAGTCTTTTTTTTTTTTTTTTTTTTTTCTTTTAGTGCACTTCATTGTCAAACATCCTCATAGTGTGCTCTCTGGCTATTGCACAACAAGGAATAAGGCATAAAATGTGCAAAAAATGGGTTTATTATTGTATTACATAATTTTTTACAACTGATAGATGAATACAATTAATTTATGTGGACATTTTTTGGTCTTTTAAAAAAATCATGCCTACAGAATGAAGCCATGCTAGTTAGATAAAACCTCTAATGAGCAAACAGCAGGGGGTCCTCGTTTTGAAAATATCGTCAGCCTGATGATGTCAGGGTACTCAGCATGACATTTCACTGTAATCACAGTCCAATTATTTCTAAAAAACGCAGCAAAGACAGACTCAAAGTAAATGACTTTCTTTTAACATTTGCCATCTGGTGATGAAATATAGTCATTTGGTGCTCATTAAGTAGGCAGTTAAGCCACCTGGACACCCGTCTCGCTCAGAGACATCCTGACATGACAAACATATCGTCAGTACTGTATATCATCCATATGCTGTGTTTTTGATGGCATTGATTTTACTTGTGCCAAGCCTGACAAGTTGAAATACATTGCTTTCAGAGCAAATCAAAGTTCAATATCTATCTGTGAATCTCTGTACAGTACGTCAAGTAATTACATGATTATGATGGGACTATTATGCAAACATCAGTTTAATATATTTTCATCATTTTGTATTTATTTATTTATTTTGCTATGTGAACAGCTTGTAACAAAACTTAGACCTTCCCTGACTTCCTAGATTGTCTATGAAAGCCTAGACTTGTATTTATTTATTTATTTATATATATATATTTACTTTTATGAGAAGGACCCAGGACGTTTTTTTTTTTTTTTTTTTTTCAGGAAAATAAAAAATGTGATGGTTATGCGTGCTCCCAAGAGCCTCTCTACAGTACTATGACACATGAAATGAATGCTGAAATGAAATGAATGCAGGATAATGCAAAGAAAAGGGATGAATTCAAACAGCATCATTCTCGCGTCACTCTCAGCAGAGGTGTCGGGATGTTCATCTTAACAGTATCGCTGAAAAGGTGCTTTCAACTTCTTTTTACTTCTACATAAATAACCAAAAAAGAACTTCACCTCGAGTATATTGGGACCTTGACCTTGGGTCTTGTTATTTGTACATCAATGACTGCAGTTCACTTAACGGCTACCGGTGTTGCTAATAACAAGGGTTTCTAAATTCTACATATAGCCACTGTAACCTTAATAATTACCAACTGAGATAACATTAAAGGGTTTGTTCACCCAAAAATGAAAATTATGTCATTAATTACTCACCCTCATGTTTTTCCAAACCCGTAAAACCTTTGTTCATCTTCGGAACACAAATTAAGATATTTTTAAAGAAATCCTAGAGGTATCTGACAACTCCATAGACAACAATTTAACCACTACTTTTTTAAGGTCCAGAAAGGTGCTAACGTTCTGACGTAGAACCTGGAAGCGTTGAATGTAAACAGCGTAGGACAATGACACAGAAGAGAAGATATTATACATATACCTCTTGGATTTCATCAAAAATATCTTAATTTGTGTTTCGAAGATGAACGGGTCTTACGGGTTTGGAACGATATGGGGGTGAGTAATTAATGACAGAATTGTTTTTTTTAAAGGGCTCATTTTAAAAAACAAACAAAAAAAAAGTTTTTTTTTTTTTTTTTGTGTGTGTGTAATAATAATAATAATAATAATAATAATAATAATAATAAACCCCCCAAAAATTGAATTAAATGTTATTTAAATTTTGAATTTTTTATTTTTTTTTAAATACATAAATAAAATAATTTATTTTACTGTACCTTTACAATTTGCAAATAAACAATAGTCTTTTGGAATGGATTTTTATTTTATTTTATTTTATTTTTTGTACAGTATGTTTTCACAGTTCAATGAACTTCTTCACCTCAAAAGATCAAGGAAAATTTGATATGACCCCTTCAAAAGGTCATTCAAGGAATCTATGCAATTTTCCTAAGCAGCCGCAACTATTAAGCCACATTAATGAGATGAAAGTATTTCTCTTGAAGGAAACAGCTTCTAGATGGAGGGACTAGCAGCTGTGGGCAGCGGGGAGTACAGCTAATTCAGTATGCTTAGTGAAAACAATCGTATCACACCCAGACTGCTAGGATTACAGGACAGATTGAGTCCACCTGCAGGGCTTCACAGCATAGTTAATAAAGTCACCGTTTTCAATTAAAAGCCTTTTAAACACTCTAAATCTAATCATGCTTGCAGGTAACAATACAAGTTAACTTGGTACGTTAAGTTAAGAATAAAAAGAGGAGATTATTTTAAACCGATTTCACAATATCTAATTGTTCGGTCTGTCATTTGAATAGCTACAGAACGAAAGGGTAGACTTATGCAATATTAAACAGTCTTCTTTTGCCATTAAGACAGCTTAATAGTGTTGTTCATTGTTAAGACACATGATGGTACTTGAACTGCATTTTAAAAACACAATTTGCAACCTTGTTGTGGAAACTAAATGTAATATGCAGTATTATGTATATATATACACACACACACACACACACACACACACACACACACACACACACACACACACACACACACACACACACACACACACACACACACACACACACACACACAAACTCTGCTTCACGTTGTACTTCCTTTTTAACAATGTCACTCTTCTCTTGACCATTTTAGCAGACGACAGCCTCTGTATATTCACATTTATCCATGTGTCTTCATCACTCTCACACATGCTATGCCATCAACAGGTTATGCAAGAGGTTTGTTGAATTTGCAAGAGGAACCAAGCAGCTTGCGTAGGACATTCAGGACTAAGGCGCCACTAATGTGCCGTGTCCAGAGGCCCTCAACCTTGAATATCTGCCAGGGTTCATAGTAGCCCATGCCGGGGCGTAAACAGAGAAATGTACCCTGGCATTTTCCCCAGTCCACTCTAATCAGAGGCCAAATTGGGAATGCTAATGCAATTAATGTTTCCCAGTCAACACAACGCCTCCCCCCTCCTCCGAATTCTGCAGCCCCCTTCCCTTAATAAACGAGTGTGCTTGCTATCAAAAGCAGTGGCACTAATAATGCAGACATGCCATAAAAAGCCAAGGGGATGGAGGGAAATTGGGTAAATAACTCTGCCCCAGAGCGCTAACACGATTTGCAATGCACACGCTAAGAAGAGGTCTGTCTGTGATGGTTTTCCAAGTGAAGGAGGCTGGCCACTCTGATGGCATGATTTATTTATTCATTTCCCTTTCTCGTTTAATGGAAATATAAAAGCCTGCATTGATTAGAGTTTAAGGATCAGCAGTTAATAGATTAAAAGCTTGCGTTGTGGCCAGAGAAGAGCTCCAGCATTTTTCTGGGTTGCTCTTTGCTTGGAGGTATTCGAGGGTTGTTATTTAGGGTACTGTATTTCCTGGTCGTCCTGTTTTTGCACTGTGCCTAGAGGTACGGGTTACCCTTGTGCCCTGACCTTGGACCACTTTTCTGGTTTAAATCTTTATCTACAGGTGCAAAAGTGATAGAGGTGGTCAGTAAATGGAGCTCGAAAGTTCAGAAACCCAAGTTACCTTCAAGGCAATTGCAAAAGCGTCAACTCATTGACCTTTCAATGAAATGCAGATGCTATTCTGGCCTTCAGCCAGTGTTTATATGACAAGAGTCAAGATGTCTCTTTAAATAGAGTTTGGGATGGAGGAACTGGATTTTTTAATAATATCCCATGAAAATCTCCTCATTATCACTGAACAGGAAGGGATCCATTGAGGAGAGGACCAAGGTTAAGTTAAGCTACATCTACATAAATTATGCTACATTTGGAAATGGTGTTTATGTTTCAAAATGCTCTCTCTCCACACTAGCAAGTTTCTCATCAAGACTTAAAAATCATCTTACTGCGCATACATAGCATGTAATAAGTGCTCACTGAGATGATACCAACAGATCATTTGAATATATTTCTCTCAATATTCTTCTGTTATGATCATTTTATTACCAAAATATCTCACCACTTTCTGGTATGTCCAGGTCACACTCAATCACCATTCCATATGGTCTAAAATGCAATTGCCCTCAAGTTTTGCTGCAGGACAGCAATTGTGAGTACATTATCTGTCATCTTGAATCATGAATGTGATATTAAATAACATGTATCTTTAGCGACACTGTGAAAGTAAATAGCATGTAGTAGGCACACAACCAGTAAAAACAAAGATATGTATGGGTACAATATGCGTCACATGACCAAACAAGCACCAGCGTTTTCAAATACCTTTAATTTCACAGTCCACACAACAATGTGAAAAGGGCATTTTGATATCTCTCCACTTGGGGGAGCGTCTTAAAAAAGCTCAGTTTTCATCGGACAAAAACGCAGTGTTGTTGATGTTTTGTGGACAGGGTTAAAAGGCAGAATAATAGATTTTAAGTAGCCAAGGGATTCAATAGTTTAAAGCGGAGACAAATTTGGAAGACTTCTTTTGGCGGAGGAGCGTTGGGGTGAGGTGAAGTCAGTACATTTGAATGTTCATACTTGCAGGGATAGCTTGATCTGAGGTTGACTTGGAGCCCCAAATCTGTCAATGAACAAATGTATAGATTGATTCACAATTCCTACACTTGTTCAGCCAACCACAGACATGAAAATGAATTGAGACATGGGGTATCCATACAACATCCAGATGCATCCATCCATCTATAGCATTAATGTATAATTTCCATACCCAGGCAGAAACAATAGATTTAAATCAGAGCAGCAAGGTGCAAAGACACATTTATAATTAAAATAACCTGTATGTACTTTGTTCTTAACTCAAAACCATAATTTGTTATGTTTCTGTTACCATTTCAAGCTGAACTGCTTAATCACTCAATCCAAAAATTGTATTGTATAATTTCAGGCTTAGATATACAGGCATTTTTTTTTTTTTTTTTTTTTAATGCAACTGGCTGTGATGACATCATCCTGAAATTTGCATATTATGTCCCTATTGGTCTTTTTTTTTTTTTTTTTTTTTACATGTATTTGCATAGTCAATTGTGATGGTGTCATTGGAATGTAAATCTACTACACAGCCAACAGAAAACAAGGCATCATTTCATTTTCATTCATGAACCTAATTTTACCTAAAACTCTACATTTTAAGACCAAAGTATACTTTGGTGCAAATGTTTCGGGTATGTGTACAACCAAATGCATAGCCTTTAAATGTATGTCACTTGATAGCATGTGGTCAACAGATGCGCACTGAAAAGTTTCATCTTTTTCCAGAGCCTGCATTATTTTTCTCCTGAAGTTATGATTGGTAAAATTTAATGTACGTGTGTATCTCTTAATGTGGGCGTATACTCTTTTTTTTTTTCGGTCTCTTCGGTTACGTTTGAAAAAGTAAAACAATATTTGAGTCAGTGTTGCCACCTTGTGGACCAACTAATTAGTGCAAAAACAAAAAAAAATTCAAGGCATATGTTCGAGCGGAAAGTACATATTACTATGCTGATGATAAAATATGCATTGCGTGCACATTACACATACTGTTTGGTGGAAACCAAAATATAGTTTGGGCATTACTGTAAAACGTTTTCAGCTGGTTAAACTTCGAAATGTAAGTTCACCTGCTGCCTTAAAAATGTGTGTTAACTCAACTAAACATAAGTTAACTCAACTTGAAGATAAGCTTTGTTTCAACTCACAAATAGTCAAGACAATGCATTACTTTAAGTTTAAATTTTAACTTAAAGTAATGCATTGTCTTGACTATTTTTGAGTTGAAACAAAGCTTATCTTCAAGTTGAGTTAACTCACATTTTTAAGGCAGCAGGTGAACTTACATTTCGAAGTTTAACCAGCTGAAATGTTAATGAAACTATTTATTTCAGGAAATGCAAATCTAATCCAGTCTCTGAATAAAAGTTATATAAATAATAATTTATCCTTAAAGACCCACGTGGAAGTCAAAACAAGACATTTTGCATTTAAACATATTTTAATGAATACTAATACAGATCATGGATTTGTCGCCATCCACATTCTCAATATCAAATGGTGGAAACATCACATTAGTTAGCTCAGTGAAGGGCTAAATTGGAAGAGTCAAGAAAATAACATAGCAGCTCATCTTGAAAATTCTTATTTACTGCATAAAAGACAGGGTTCAAAATGAAATGATAAATCAATCAAATCGTAATTGAATAAGCAACGAACTACCAATGCATCACAGCCATTTTAACAGACTATTTCATCTCAGTGTGGTCCTGGCTCTACAAATGACAGCACCAGCATATAGTGGGAAGCATTTTCTTGGCGGATTCCTTAAGCACCAGCTTCTAATTTGTAGAATTTGTGTATGTTGGGGAAGAAAGCATCGGCAGCCCCTGTTGTCTGTGATCAGCCTGCGTTCTGACATCTGTTTAAGGATGTTTATCCAAGGGGTAAGTATGTTAAGGGAAATATTATGCTGGTGTTATTTTACTTTTCTTCTGTTTGAATCATAAACACTGCTCAGGGGCAGGACGGAGAGATTAGAGCGAAGAACGCGAGCATGGGGTCTCGAATCACACCCTGCAAGAGGAATCCCTACTGTGGTTCCAAACCTAAATATGTCCTGCTTCTCCAAGACCCTAATCTGCCAATAGGAGAGTATTAGTTCAATTAAGCCTAATGTAGCATGTGCATCTCACTTTATCTCTTTTATTGAGCCTGCAACGTTTTATTTACATCCACACGAGATCCCGGAGAAGCGCGTGTTGCTCTTTTACTGTGTTTGTGTGAATAGAGTCAAACTAAAACCAGGTGCCAAGCTACAGGCTCCTCAGATGACAGCGAGAGCCCTTTTAGTGAAAGCTTTACGAACTGAAATGCTGCACAGAGAAAGCAGAGACCCTCGTGTAAAAAGAAAAGTAGGTGTCCGGCAGCCATTCAGTCACCGCTTTCAATAAGGCATGAAACAGGGCGTCATTAAGGCAGTGTCAACCCTGCCAGAGTTAAGCTGACCCCCCTTTGAGCTAATGTGAGGAGGGCAGAGTCTTTAAAACCAAAGAGAAAGAGGTTTACCCCCGCAGCATGTCCTTGTGTTACAGATAAAGAGCTTTAGCTCACCAATAAATGGATGTCGCTTCCCAATAAGTCAAAACGAGCAGTAGATGTGCAGAATAAGGGTGAATCTCATGGAACCTGTCAAGAATGTGTCCAGATCATATTTTAATGTGAGTAATAAGTAATTAGATTTTGCTAAATGATAATGTATCTTTTTGCATTGCAGCATTATTTCCATAAAAGTTTGAAAAAAATAAAATTAAAATAACTTATTACCATATTGTGAAATAAATTACATTAAAACTTCCAATTTAAATAATGTTATGATATTTTCTATTTTTGTTTGTTTTATATATTGGTTAAAAAAATGTTGATATATTTTGTACTTTAATTTCTATAATAAAATTGCATTTTTCCTTTTTGTATAAATGACTGTACAGTCAACAAGAATATATACGCACGTGTATGTAAAGTCCAAGATAGGTCGACAAAATATTGCCACACATGACAATTTAAATGGTCAAGATGCAATAATAATAAAAATAAAATGATATTATTTTTTTTTTGTAAAAATGCAAACAAATAATACAAATAATAATTTAAAAAAACGGTTCTTCGTGCAAAATATATATATATATATATATATATATATATATATATATATATATATATATATATATATATTTTTTTTTTTATTTTTTTTTTTTTTTTAATGTTACCCAGACAAGTTTCCATGAGATTTACCCATAATGAAAGTCCAAAAGACAGATGAAGAAAGTAAACCCAGGGAAACCAGCAAGATACAACCCCAGCCAAAGAACAAAAAGCGGCAGGCGAAGGAGGAGGAGATGTGGAGATTTCCGCTAAAACTAATCAATCAGGTCCTGATAATGGCTTCCATGCAGGAGTGTTGACACTGGGTCAGCTCTTCCCTTGACCCACGCCTTCAGGGCAGCGGCTGCAGAAAAGGCACAGATAACAGAAGCCGGGGCTAATTGTCTGCCTAGTGTCAGGGCTTTTCAAAGCCTCTCCACTTTCACTCGGTCGCCCGTCTTTCTCTCCTATTCCTCCGTACCCTGATCCTCACCCCCGTCTCCCTCTCTGGCCACTTTGTTTGCCTCCTCTTCCCGGAGTGAGGCTGCATGAATCACATTTCTCGTATGGTGCGCGGCTGTCTAACACGCTCGCATCCTTCTAACACGTGCAGAGAGCCGGGGACGCTGCGGCTATATGAACACTGTGACACCAGGTTCAACCTCAAGCAAACAGGAAATAATCCATTAGGTGACATTTGCCAATCATTTGTTGATCTTAACAGCCTCTACAAGCTCCAAAATAGCTAACAAAACAATCTGTCCATCTGTGCATGTCTTTCTTGTCCTTCAAAGCACAAAATCAAATTGCATCGCATGCAACAAAATACGCCCATAAAAAAATGACTGACAGTTTATAAAGAAGAGATACAATCAAGGTACTTACTTAAAAGCGTTTGCTTCTGTCTCTAGCCTTATCTTCCTCTGCTCCTTAATGTCTGTGTTTTGTCCTCTATAGCTGCACACAGATGTGAAAGTGTGTGTGTGTGTTTATATATATCAGAGAAGCTCCAGTACAGAAAGTTGCTGTTCTGTAGGCAAAGGCGTGTAGTATATGTGTATGTGTGCGTGTCTTGAGCAAAGGCTCATACTGCACTGGCTGAAGGGAAACCAAAGCACTTTTAAACTCGCACTGGCTCCCCATGTGACCAGCTCACAGCAGCCAGTGAGGAATATATTAGTGTGGCTTCCTCTGTCCACATGCACCCCCTAGCCACTGTTGCAGGAAGTGTGCGCTGCCAGAGAGACACACGCGCACAATGACATATGCTTGCAATACCCAGGGCACTATTAACAAAAACACAAATGCAACCACCCAAAGGGAATTTTTATTGCTCAGAGGTTGCTCTTTCATATCTAAGGAGACTTAAAGGGGTTTTTGGTCATGCCTTATTTAATTGTCCACTTTTTCTCAAATTTTTTCACCTAAAACTTTTTAGGGGAGATTTAAAAAAAAAAAAAAGAAGACATTTGGAACAATTTGATTAAAAATAGACTGTGCAGACTGAGCTCAGTTGTTGAAATTGAAACTCTAACATCTCCACATATGGGAGTCTTTTTTCCACAAGAGGAAAATCAACAAAAGACTTAAGCAAAAGTCTCAATTTGCTCTCTCCTTAAACACATAATTGTCTAGGAGAAACTATTAAGATGCAAAAGAGATCTCATTAGCCATATTTCCTCCCTCGCATTTACTAGAATCATTTTGCCGTTGGTTTGTGGCTATGGCATTTTAAAATGCACAATACCTCAACTGTCCTGATTGATGCATACTATCTGGGTTGTTTAAGATGAATTGCTTGTTGTATACATATAAAAGCACCTGCCTAAGGAATAAATGTAAATTATTAAAAAGATAATGTTTTAAAATGTTTGTAAAGATCTCCTTTGGCCATCTGATGTTTTTTGTCTACAAACTAAAAAGCAAAGGGTCCTTGAGATGAAACAAATAACTAAAAACAAACACCAAATATAACAAACAACGCACCCTAAACACAATTTAAAAAACTGTACACCAAACACAACAAACAATGCATACTAAACATTAACAGCATACAGAACACCAAACTTAAAAACAAACCCCAAATTCAACATAATAAACATTGCACATGAAACAAAACTATCAACATAAACCAAATATAAACAACTATACCAGACATAACAAACAGACCACCCAAACACCCAATAAGTAAACAATATACAACAAAAATGAATGAATGAATGAATGAATGAATGAATGAATGAATGAATGAATGAATGAATGAATGAATGAATGAATGAATCTTTCCACCAATCACAATCATCAGGCTATTACCTCACTTCATTTTTCTGTCTCTCTTTTTCTTCCTCGCTCCTGCTTTTTTTATTATTATTATTATTCCGTTAAACCACATCTGAACTACAGCTCATCACCAGTTTATACTCCCATCCTCCTCCTCCCCTCTCCCTCTCTCTCTCTCTCTCTCCTGGGCTCTTGCTTCTATGCAAATGTGCCTCCTGAAACAATGGTGAGAATCTTAGCCAGATAAACACACGGCGTGCATTTACAAATCAATACTCAGAGCTCAGCAGGGCTGTGCATTAAACATGAGCTGCTCCACAGAAAAGCAAAGTCACTACTATCCCTCCTATCAGTCTGCTCACCTTTCAGCCAATGGGGGAGACTACCCACGATGGACTGCAGGATCATACGTCACAATGTAGTTAGAAGATGAGCTGTAATCTACAGTGATACTGTTTAATTGTTACAGAAATGACTGCCATTTTGGTCCAGAGGCCAAACCGGTTTTGCATTCAGCTCAAATACTGAAATACCATAATAAGATAGAAATTGGGGTCAGTTACTTTATAATTAATGTCAATAATAAGTAATTAATGAACATTATATAATGCAGTTCATATATTCATATATAGATATGAAAAGTTTTATGAGAACTATTTGAATGTAAATGTATTTTTTTTTTTTTTTTTTTTTTTTATGTAACTAGTGTTGTGGGTTGTTGTCAGATCATTGCTATGTGGTTGCTAAGATGTTCTGATTGCTATTAAAAATAAGTTGCTATTCAGGAGCCCATCCCTGGGCTAGGGCTTTGTTTCAGTCCTTAAAGGATAGTTCACCCAAAAATTAAAATTTACTCCTTCTTAAGTAGTTCCAAACCTGCATAAATTTCTTTGTTCGGCTGTACACAAAGGAAGATATTTGGAAGAATGTTTGAAACCAAGCAGATCTCACCCCCCACTGACTACCATAGTAGGAAAAAAAAAAAAAATACTATGGCAGTCAATGGGGGCGAGATCTGCTTGGTTACAAACATTCTCCCAAATGTCTTCCTTTGTGTTCAGCAGAACAAAGAAATTTATGCAGGTTTGGAACAATGTGAGAGGGAGTAAATGATGACAGAATTTTCATTTGTGGGTAAACTATCCCTTTAATGGTAAGTATGAAGCTTGCCTTAGCACCCAACAAAAGTATGTTTATTTTTTACCGCACGGATGGACCAGGATGGATGGATGGATGGACCAGAGACAGTAGTTTAATTATCAAGTTATTATAAAGTGTTACTATTATACCTTCTACTTGCAAAGTTAAGGGCATTCTTGTGATTAGTTGTAAATCCTTGTTGTTTGTTAATGTTGTGAGTTCTGAAAGCAGCCTGTGCCAAAGCTGCACCGCATCTGGTCAATTGAGTACAAGTGATTCATGCACTTGTTGTTTGTTCACCCAGCCTCAGATCTCTACTTTCAGAATATGCTAATTATACCAAGTTTGGTGATAAATGACAAAAGAGTGAGACACTTAATAATCGTAATAATTCATTTTTTTGTTCAGTTGATAATAGATGTTGGCAAAATTCCGTGGAGGTAATTACACTGCTTGCAAGGCAGCACTGAATAGATATTTCTCAAATATTCAGCTTAGGGTTTGTTCTAAACCTCTAACCCTAAGTATTAAAACTCCATTCAAACTTTGCTGTGTAGATAATTTGAGCCTTTTCTCATTGACTTACATTGATTGAATGTTTGTCATTTAAAATGTAACCAACAGCAATGAAACCATTGTTATATTTGACTGCCTTTCAAATGTACTTTCTTGCTACTTGTTTTAAAAGCTACTTGTATAAAGCCTCCCAGTGGAATGCTGAGCAGGAAGTCACTGGACGAGAATGTTCTCATCTTCCCCACCGTGTGTCTGAGTGCTCGTTTGATTAGAGCTATTTTTATGCATGTCTCATCATAGCATATTGTATTTACGATATGAAAATTCTAATATGAGTGAGGAATCCTGTAGAGACTCGCCTCAAGTTCATGGACACTGAAATGACTGAAAACTGTTTGAGGCTGTTTGTTACTCAGAAGAACTTCTGAGAGGAGGAAGATCACAGGCAGACATGTTCCCTGAGGCTGATTTCAGACACCCAGAATGGTCAGAGAATATGGGGATGTGCTTTTATGTAGCAGACAACTACTGTTAAAGAAACATAAAATTCAAAATTAAAACAGGCCCAAATCACTGCCTAATTAATGCTGGTAGTCTCACAGTAGATAGATAGATAAATAATTAAAGCAATAATTTTATTGCACAAAAGGTGGCGGGCAAGTGACACAACAAAGTTAAATGCTTTTGCTTACCTGGATTTTCAAAGGACATTTTCATTAAAAATATCTAAATTTGTTTTTTGAAGATTATCCAACGTCTTATGGTTTTGGAACAACATGAGGGTGAGGTTCACTTTTGGGTCAACTGTCCCTTTAAGTATAACTGATTTAACTTAAGTTTCCAAAAGTATTTTGGGGCCGGTTTTGTGGTATAGCTAGGTTTTATGTCAGCAGGAAATGGAAATTCGCCGTATCTATTATCTAAATGGATGTTACACATTTTGTGAGCAATTAATTTGTGCATATGTTTTGTTTGGTCCCACTTAATATTAAGTGGCCTTAACTACTATGTACTTACATCAAAAACTAAGTACAATGTACTTATTGGGTTCATATTGAATTGCAAAACACTTTTGCTGCTATTGAGGTGGGGTATGGGTAAGGATAGGGAAAGCTTTGGTGGTATGGGTGGGTTTAAGCTTAGGGGTAAGGTGTAAGGGATGGGTCAACAGTGTAATTATAAATGTAATTACAGAAATTAATTACAGATGTAATTACATGCAGGTGTTTTTAAAACATAAGTACAATGTAAAAACATGGATGTACACAATAAGTGCATTGTATCAAATGATTAATTTAAATGTAAGTACACAGTAATTAAGGCCACTTAATATACAGTGGGTCCGTTTTTTGTTTTTGTTTTTTGTTTTCAGAGGGTATTTTAGCTCAAAATACCCTCCAGATAATTTTTTTATAGCATGTTAAATTTGTCACTTTGTGAGGGTGAGCAAAAACGCTCCATTTCCTTTAAATACAAATGAGCTGCTGCTCTCAAGAAGAGGGCGGAGTTTCAAGAGCTCGTGTTAGCAGATCCAATTATCGTTACCTCACGCAGACTCACTGAAAATGTCAGAAACTGTTCAGCCTTTTATGTTCAAACCAGACTCAGACACAATGATGGAAAGACTGAAGAAGAAGTGACAACATGTAGAATGCAACAGGACGTTTCCGAATGGTTAGTTGATGAATATAAGTAGGTGATGTGGAGTTAACTATCTTAAAGAGTCATTAATTTGCATATTCTGTCATGATAATCTATAAATCGCTCATGTGGGAACTGTTGTAAGATGCCTACAGAGCTAGAGAATATATGCTGCATAAAGATAGAACAGGCGTAGATAGGTTTAATTATGGTTATAACTTGTCATGTTGTCATCTTGCTTTTATGACATGCTATTGCATTGTGTTACATACTATAATGCAATAACATGGCCTCATCCCCTTTGTTGCATGTTCTCGGGGGCAGGGTTTATGTACATTTTGGGGTTATTGATGTCACCAACAGAGGAATAAGCTCATTGTAGTCCTTATACAGAAAATTCTTTAAAAAATAAAATATCTCGCTTTGCTTTGAACTTTGAGCGTCGTCACTTGGCAGATGTTAACTAAAGTTTAAAAAGTGAAATCATAATCAACCACTCCTTTAATAATAAAGTGGGTCCAATTTTGCCAATGCCATGTCATGTGATTTTTAATTCTTGTGATTTAAAACGGAAGCATTGTCATTGACATTTATTTTCCACTAAACCAACACAGCCAACACTGAATGAACTATGACACTTCACTAAAGAACGTCGCAACTAAACTTTCTGATGAAACTGTCATTTTGACAGCAGTCACTTTTATAGTATGCGTTGTCTGTCAAACCTTGTGTCTATGTCAAGGTGAATGCTTTGAACTTTTCCATAAAGAAGCTTGTGTAATTTCATAGGGCACATCACACTTCATTTCTGTTCATGTTGTCGGCTTGTTATGACAAGAACATCATTCAGCAAACATGCTTGGCCATTATCCACAACTTTTATAGGGTGCACCTTAATATGCTCAAACCCTCACTGGTGTTGCAGCAGTGTTGCATCATCAAAAATCTTCGCCACAAGAGAAAACAATATTTATTTATTTTTTTTGCATGTAGTTTAGGAACTCTGAAAACTGGCATGTTAAGACAACATCCACTGAGAGTTTGTCTGGTTTGTCAGGGATCTCAAAGTCAGCCATACATTTAGACTATAAACAGTTATTGATGCATGGCACCCCATTTCAGAGTTTCATCCTCAGCATCCTGCTCTGCATGTTTAGTGATCTACTGATGCCTGAGATTGTGTTCCTCGAGAAACGGCAGGATACAGGATATTGCAGAGCAGATCATTTGCGCAAGTCAACAAGGCGACAGAGACCACAAAATGTATCTGACCCAATTCTACAAAGAATATTCTGCTTTAAAGCACTATGGAAGAGGTCAAACATCTCATACAGTTAGATATTCTCAGCATTAAAAGCAACAGGGGAGACAGAAACAAGAGGAGACAATACTGTATAATGCACCAACAAAAATTACAAACAAATTACAAACAAATTTGACTAGCAAGGGTGGCTTTGCTGGGCTGTGATGCAAACTAAACACAAATGTATTCGATAAATGTACACATATGATGTGAACCTCCACTGGTTACCTTCAGTCCCTTGACTTCCCCTCTAACGCCACTCAGTTGTGTGGATTTGCCTCAGGTATTCCAGTCTCCAGCTCCATCCAAGTGGATCCCCTGGCTCCACCTCCAGCCATCAATCCTGTCACTCCACCATGACCCGTTGACCTGTCGGCTCCGCCCTAGCTCCTCTCTCCCTCGGCTCCAACTGGGACTATCGTCCTTATAGCTCCACTGTGCTCACCAAGCTCCGTTTTGGACAGACTTCACCCTGCATGCACCACAGATCTATGGGCCTTGAGCTACGCTTCATCCTTCAAATCCTCTGGCTCCGCCTTGGTCCTCAGTCCGACTGGCTCCGCATCAGTTCTCTGCCCCCCTGGCTCCACCTCGGACTCTCATCACTGTGGCTCCACCTTGGCCTCTATCTGCTCTCTGGGTCCCCGCCTGCCTCCTTCTGGACCTGGCTCCTCCCACCATCATCGCCAGCCTGGTCTCTCCTTCTGTTATCTCCCCTGGTCTCCTGCTCTCTGCCTACTCTGTGTCCTCCTCCAGAGCCCTGTCCCTCCTACACATACTGTAAAGTATAGTCAGTTTTGGTTTTATTTTTAATATGTTCCATTCCTGTTTTACCTGCCTGATTTCCTAGTTAGATTCCTTGGTTAATAATCAGTTCTACACCTGTTCTGTTTTACCTCGATTACCCTGTCTGTGTATTTAAGCCTTTAGTTTCTTCAGTTTATTGTCCGGTATCATCAGTGTAAACATCTACTGTATGTTAATGTGGTTGTGTTTAAGTTATCTCCTGCGAGCTCATGAGTGTTTCTGTTCTTGATTTATTAAAGACTGTTTCTACTCCTGCATTGTGTGCTTCTCTACAGCCACACAGTGACAGATGCAAGACATTTACACGGTTACAAAATTATACTTCAAATAAACGCTGTTCTTTTGAGTTTTATATTCATATCATACATTAATCTTATATTATATTCATAACATATCTTTTAAATTGTAATAATATTTCACAATATTACTGTTTTTACTGTATTTTCAGTCAAATAAATGGTGAGCATAAGACACTTCTTTCAGAAATACTGAAGAATCGTATAAGAAACAGAGTTGAAGAACCCTGGACTTTACTGTGTTTCATTAAAATCAAAAAAAAAAAAAAAAAAAAAAAAAATTGCAGACTGGATACATCATAACACTTGAGAGGTTGAAAGGTTAAGAGGTTAAAGAAACTGTCTACGTCAGTTTGAGACTTCTAGTTTAGTTGCTATGCTAGATATTGGAAAGACTGACTAGTCTTTGAATAATGAAGAAAACACCAAAACACATTCCCAAGCCTTGAATCTGACAGTGTGATATTCACGTATATTAAGATTGATGGGTAATCTCAGCACTGGTATGGGTAACACTGCATTCATTTTCAGGGAAAAACAGCTTTATCTAAATAAAGGGATGTTTTGTGACCTTGGATCAAGATCAAAACTTAGATACAACACTATCTACAAAATGAGGCAGTTCATCTTACTTTGAGGATTGTTTTCCAGACAAAGATTAAACGAGAACTCTGAGCAAAAATGTGTTCAATGGATAGTCACCGATGGCAGGGCATAATTTAGTCACGGATTAGGTTTCATCCATGGACAGGACTTTATCCAACTTTCCCTTTATATGAGCCATATTATGACCGAAGGCTAGAACAGACTTGCCTGGATATGGCTGGGCACGCATCCACTTCACCTTGATTCCCTGCACCATCTGGTGATGGCTCAATAACGTCTGGGTATGAATTGAATGATCATTACAAATTCCAATCTAGTTAAACAGAGCGAGATACTGAAGCTGTTTTTACAGGAAGAATATTATCACCATACCATATAAATACCTTTCATGTGTATCAAAACCATCCGAAATGCGTTAGGATTTTTCCAGTTTGCACTTAATAATTTTCTTCATAAACCACATGTCCATCTGTGCCATCTGAAAGTTTTAATGAGACTAGACAACTAGACTTGTACATTTTTTGAAAAAAAAAAAAAATATGCTAATGACTGTGGCATTGCTATGCAGTTGCTAGGCTGTTCTGAGTGGATTTCAGTGCATTGCTAAGCTGTTACTAGGGTGTTCTGGATGGCTGCTTATTGGCCCAATCCAAGAGCACACAAGTCTCACAAAGTCTCTATGATATTCTGGTCCATCATATGGCTCAGGTCCTCAATGTTTTGCGAATTTTATCATCCAGAATCATATGCCAAGTACCTAAGAAATACAATACCAAATCTCTTTGCATCAAGTCGGATGATTTTAGGTGTAATTCATTCAAATACATACTGAAGTTTAAAACTTCATGCTTGTTCACTAGAAATAATGTTCATCACAAATTTCCATATATGATTTGTCTGCTCAGATCAATGCAAAATTAATAAATAAATAAATAAAAAATAGTTTTGTGTTTTAAAAATCATTGGAGAAATCTCACATCTAAACATGCCAAAAAGCTTCTCTTGGCATCCAAGCGCTCTGTATGTGACAGACGCTGCTCTTGTTCATTTCAAGGAGAGCTGAGAAACAACAACAATAAATAACAATAAAACCACACTCCTACAATGTCAGACAGAGACAATGATGTTTTACCCAGTGGAAATCACTCAAAATTATGTTTATGCACCATGTCCTTGGATGATGAGAGAGAAAGATTAATCTATGCAAATGTCTTCAGCAAATTTATTGACTTTCTGGCTACCAGGTAAGTGCATTTACATCGTGACAGTTTTGACTCCAAATGTTAACCTTTCAATTCTGATAAGGACAGTTCAAGTACAAAGGAGAGCAAAATGACAGGATGACAGGATATGCTACTATATATATATATATATATATATATATATATATATATATATATATATATATATATATATATATATATATATATATATATTTGTTGTGAAATAAAAAAATCAAGTTCTGAAATGCTGTTAGACTTTTTACTTGTAAAAATTGTTATTTTATTGAGCTTGGATGACACACAAGTTATTCCTATCGATTCGATATTCTATCATGACTTGTCATTGTTTAACATTTTCAGTTAGTCAAAAATGTATTTAATTTTAAGTTCTGTTAATGTAAAATACATTCTGATGATGTGTAAACATGTTTCATTGTTTTGAGTTGCATGAACACTTCTTTTAAATTTAGATGAACTTAAGTTGAGTCAAACTGGGCTGGGATTTATATTTCCCATCATGCTTTGCCCATGGCACTTGAAAGGGAGAGTAAATGCTAAAATTAAGTGTTATATAATGTTTTTTTTTTTGTTTTTTTTTTGCACAAGATTAATGGTAAGGGAGATTTAACAGTAATTAGTGGTTTGTTATGCTAATTTAGAAGAGTTTCTGTTAAAGTGGGTTTTTGGAGATTTACCATCATGGTGACAAGCAGTGCTTGGTAAGTTCATGTTACTTAGAAATGCATTTTATTGTGTCCAAAAAAGCGTCTTCACCTTACTTAAAACATTATGTTGGATCAACTTAAATAGTTGCATTCATGTTGACAATTATTAAGTTCATGTTACTCAGAAATGTGTTTTTATTGTGGCAAAAAAATGTCTTCACCTTACTTAAAACATTATGTTGGATCAACTCAAAATTTTGCTTTGAATTAATGTAATTCTCCCAATTGGCTTAAGTTAAAAATTCTAGTGGAAAATGTTAACGTTTTTTTGTTTGTTTGTTTGTTTGTTTGTTTTTTTGAACCGATGTTTTATTTTTTAGAGTGTATCAATAATCAGAACATAATATTTTATTACACATTAACAACTATTTTATTACACATTAACAACATTTCAAGATGCTGTACATTCATGAGATTAGATTCAATTCAATATAGTCAGCCTTTGTGTGAGCGCTCTACAGCTTTTTTTTTTTTTTTTTTTTAACATTCAGACAGTATTTTTATATAAGCAATACGGTATACAAGAGCCTGTGCTTGAAAATATTGTCAAGGTTAAGTTATGTTTTTAGAGACAATAAAAATATAATGGACACAATTAGTCATTAATATGCTATTTTTATTGAGCATATTCATTAAGCAGCTACAAGATTTATTCCATGACAGATAGACTAAGTGTAATCCCTGGCCTCTATTGGCGAGTGATATACATTAGCTCTAGGTAAAAAGGAGTTTATCGGATTAAAATGTTATTGGGTAACAAACTAATTTCTTCACATGATGCATATAAGATGCAATAAAATGGTTAAGAATGAAGTGATGACTTTGAATAAACAAATAATATTTTATTTTGCTTTCAAAAATATGATTACAATTTATTGGTAAACTTCAGAACATAATCTCAACTATATATGTGTAATTTATGAGGAACATCTTAAATGTGCTTGCAAATTTTGCATTTACAGTGAAGATACAGCTTTCAGCAAAATCATGCATTAGTTTTAGATACTTTAGATTCATTAGAAACTTAACTCATGTCTAAAGTTAAACAGTCAGTTAAACAGTATCTTGTGAAAACTTAAACATACCTTCTGTATTAAGCTGAGTCCAGCCACTATGCAATAAAGCAGAAAATCTTTTTGGTGCGGCTGACCTTTTGTGCCAAGGGTGAAGCTTTTGTTGAAATTCATCTCTTCAGAGCTCCTGCTTTAACTTTTTGCTGTGAGCTAGGTGTTGAACATAGATTTAATCAATGAAGATTTCAACCTTGAAATTGTTGAAAATGAAAACATAGTCATCCCTGAGCTTCTTGTTGAGTCAAAGCCTGTAAATCAGGAAGAGATGAAATAGCATGATAGAGAAACCAGCATTTTCTAAGAGAAGAGGACCATTTCACCAAATTTAGAGGAGGTCTAAAAAGTGCCTAGATGAGGTTTTTGAGAATATGAAGGAGACCATCAGAGATGACCAAATGCTGTACAAGAACAAGCTGAAATCAAGCTAGAGGTCTAGGGTTGCAAGGACAAAATGGATCAGACCTTTCAGGATTTTGTGATCTTGCGACAACAAGAATTAATTTATTAATTCAACATTGGTTAGTATGTTTTTAAAGCTATTTTAAATATGAGGACTCATGTCCTCATATTTCATGTTTACGTCATAATACCAGTTTAATACCCATGTCATTATACAAATTAGTGTTCTCATAAGTAAATAACCTGTTTGGGAAGAAAGAATATTATCTTATCAAAGTCCGAGCCCAAATAAATCTGAAAAATCAGAGCTCAAACAAACTGATCAATGTGTATTCAACACTCCACACAGTTTACTGCAGTAAATTATATTAAAAATAGACATAGTAGCACCAGGACTTTGGCAACATGCAAGTGTTAAGTTGATATAAAGTGCTGCAGAGAAGACGTATTTTTGAAGGCCAAACCTGGAAGTTAGTATCACCCTGCTTTCCTCGACAATAAGCCAATAGGAATTTTCCATTGGCTTGGATTATTCAAAAACAAACAAAAAAAAAGACCAACAAAAGCTTATGATTCTTAAACATAAGTAATATTTACAAATTAATTGTGAAGCCTAAATACAATAGGCAGAGCTTTAGGCTATAAACATAGGCTATAAATGAACTACACTATATGGCTGCATTTATACTGCAGGTATCGATGCACAATTCTGATTTGTTGACTATATCAGGTTTTTGTGATGACCAGCTTACATCACCTTTTAAAAGTGACCCATATCTGATATCTGCATTTACACTATACATTTGGCGAAACAACCCCAGGTAGACGTACTGACCCAGAAAAGCTTAGGCCAAAAGGGAAGTAAAAATGATAATACAAGATTTTCCTCACCATCTTTAAAGGTCAGCAAAACATTGGGATGAGCCTTCATCCTCCATTGTGCCATTGAAAAGAGTCATGTGATTGTGTTCGGTGTCCACCTGAGTTGACAATATTCATCACTGTCGCTTTTTCAATGATGCACAACACATATTGATCCGATCTGGGTGTCACGCAGGTGGTGGAGTAAAACTTATTTAAATTAATCAGTTTGAGATCAAATTAATGCTAGATTTTTGCCATAAATTATGGACATGACATCTGAGAACTGATTCTCATATTTCTCAGTTAATTTGCTTTATTTCCAGATTAAAACATAGGCTCTTTCTTATGTACCTGAGCACGTACGCACACATATGCTTCAAAGACGGTGCTTAAAATATCTTGACAAACTAAAATACGTAAATGACATTTGTATATATTCAAAATAAAAGATATACATTGTACTTAATGTCAACTTGCTTATTTTGCTCAAGATAAAAATTTATTAAGTCCACATGTCATAAAAACAAGAAACTGTGCTTCTAACCACAGCTCGAAAGCTGCCGTTGCAACGTTTGCAATGTAGTTTGCGAATGTTCGTTTGAACTATGGTTTCAGGAAACACCAAATTGTTGTTATGTATCGTATATATCGTTGTCTATGTTAGTAATGATGGAACTTGCGATGTTAGTTGGCTAACAATGCTTTTGGGAAACGCACCCCAATTTAGTCCAATTTAGCCACCTGTTAGCAACCGCCCTTTTCAAGAGAGTTAAAAGCCTAAAAAAACACAATGGGGCATTACTGATGAATACCGAATGTATTTTATGTTGTAAAACAACATATAAACATATCTTTAATTGGCAAGGCTTATTGCAGGCATTCAAAACCCCCACTGACTGGAAAGATGGAACCAAAAGTAGTGCCATTAAATGCCTTAAAAGGAAATAAAAGATCTGATATGAGGCAGAACAATTTGAGCAATGGGGAAGGTAATAATTAAATGATCACTTCAATGCATTCATTCATGACCTACTTGTCTATTGTCTTTCCAATCTGTTTGCTTCCAAACCATGTTTGAGAGATGCTAATGATCAGGGGGGGGGGGGGGGGGAATAAATAAATAAAAGAAATAGATCAGTTGAATGGCTCAAAAATAGGTGACAAAAAGTCTCAATAAAGTCAGACAACCTATGAAAAGACTGTTGAAGAATCAGTAAATGTGAAGCTCCACAATCAAATGGAGATGTACATGAAACACATGAAGGCATGTGATGATGAGATCGACTATGGAGGAACACAAGTATATGAAAAGAGACCTTTCATGACATCTAAATGACATGGGCCAAACCTGACATCCCTAAAATTCTCTCAAATGAGCTGCAACATCTCAGGTGGACCTCTAGTTAAAACAACTGCACATGAAACCTTTTTGTCAGTGCAACCAGACCAAGCAAGGAAACTTTAGATGTCTACAGTAATCACTTATTTCAGGGTTAGTTGACACTTTAAGTGTATTTCAAACCAGTCACAGACACAAAGGGTGGCCTACATACACATATGGTGGGGCAGCACGGTCTGCTTTCCATATGTGCTACATGTACTGTATGCTTTTATAATCTGCAAATAATTTATGTGAATGTGCGGACACATTATGAAACATCACACCACTTTTAACGCGATAGATCAGTCTAAGACCTTTGAAGAAAATTTCAGAGAATTTCTGGCTTGTGATATGTCTGAATGTGGTGATATCTTTCCCTTGATCTGCTTTAGTGGTCTCTCTCATTTCACTGATAATATTCGAATGTGGTTGTGAATAATCAAGTTTTGACAAGTATTTTTAATAGCAGTGAGCCCATCTCGAGAAGCTGCTGTAAAAGATTAAATTCTTGTTAACATTGAAATATGAAATAAATCTTTGTCAGGGGCTGACACTGAACAGAATTGCTTTCAGACTAACTTCTGTATGTGTCCACTAAGGCAATTATTTCCTTCTCATGGCTAATCCTTTGTCAATTAAATCTCCAATTAGAATGGGGAAAATAATTAACTATATATTTTGACATTCATTAAACGAAGGTAAAAAGAGTAACTGCACCACAACTTTCACAAGGTATTGTTTAAGGTTTTTGTTAATTACACAGACATTTCACATAGAGTTTAATCTCACAAATCCAGGTAATAGCAATTTTAATTGATCAAACTGATTTTTACATTTTCTGAAGAAAATGCAAGTGATGCTTGCCAGTGGAAAACTGCCACAATATTGGGGTTTTCTGGCTGTTCTCCCAGTTGATTCTTGTGTTTTCTAGGGTCTTCTGACTGGTTATATTCTGGGGCATTGCTTCACAGTCTCTAAAGTATCCTGGGTTATTGACCCTTCGCAACCTGACCCTCTTAGTTATGGTTCTTTTCCACTGCGTGGTACAACTCGGCTCAGCACGGCTCAGCTTGCTTTACTTTTTGTTTGCTTTTCCACTGCAGTTTAGTACCACTTGGTTGGTGGGATTATAGACTGATCGTTGTAGTTGCACCATCTCTATTGTCGTGGATCCGCTCCTCGGCTACCAACAAGAGGAACATTTGCACCTCATCTACTAACCACAATACAGCCAGTTCTTTTTTCAAGTTGCAACAGTTATTTAAAGGAAGTGGTTTAAAAACGTTGTGCGAAAAATATGATACTGCGGTGGCTGTTACTGACTATTTAAATCTTGTGGGTTTGGTGTCTCGTGTTTCAAATCCAATGACGCTGGTAGTGACAATTCTCTCTGGCCAATCAGTGATCTGCAGTGTTTACACGTCACATTTTAGTATTGGTACAGCTCACTTGGAACCTCACCGAGGCGGTACTATCTAAGCAAGCCGTACTGTGCCGTACCGAGCCATACCATGCAGGGGAAAAGTGCCAAAAAATGAGCAGTACCGAGCCATACCATGCAGTGGAAAAGTGGCATTACTGTCCAACAAGCCATGGTGCTCTCACGCCACACATCATGTTCTCACATAGTTGCTGTCAGACAAGAGCAGGTTACTTTTGGTAAGAAATAAAGTCTCAGCTTTCAAATTTTAATTTTTTTTTAAAAGAAATTCAAACAATAAATACCATTTTGCAGCTCTTTAATGTGTCATGACAAATCGTTGTAGTGCCTTTCAAGTGGCACATGAACCGATAATCTTTTCTCCTTTGCTACTAGTTACAACACAAAATAGACATGAATGAACATCAGAAGGTATGTTGTTTAACTGTGGAAAGACATCGGTTCACACCAATACACAAGTCAACCAACGTTAATCTACTACCTCTCCTGTCTAGTTTGTTTGTCTGACAAAATGGCAGTTTTGCATTATGATTGGTCAGATCACCTGTCAATCAAACTCCTGGCGAATGGTGAATAGAGTCGTGCAGGTATGATGTAAGAACCCGGAAGTCTAATTCACTGCTAGTTCCTTCGAGATTTCCCTATGGGGTTTCCCTATACTATTTATGTGTAGAATAAAGCCTGTGGTAAACATAACTTGACATTACTTTGAGGTTTTCTTCTACAACATATATTACACACATCCATACAGTGAAAACACAAATTTTGAAGCAGTTATGTTCATTTTTGAAAATGTACATTTTTAATAAGAAAAGACAGTATGAGGTGTGAGTGTGTGAGTGTGTGCAGTGTACACTGTACAACTAAACGTCAAAGTATCACCACTCTATGGATAGAGTGTTGGTCATGTGTGGATAGATGGTACATTTATTATTATGGATGATTGATTAGGAGTAAAGTGGAAAGATTTCCTGGGTAATTGTGAAAATGTTCGAAATGGTTGCTAAAGTATTGCTAGCCAATTGCTAGTATTCTAGGTGTTTGCTATGGTGTTCATGGTGGTTGCTTGTGTTTTGCTTGGTGGTTTGCTAGTTGCTAGGTTGTTGGCAGGGTGGGCAGTGTTCTCCAATCGCTAGATCCTGGATGATTGCTTGTGTGTTGCTAGGATTATCTGGGTAGTGGCTACTGATGCATCATTACACGCTAGAGTGATCAGCTGGTAGTTGGTGGCTACAGTATTCTTGGTGAATGTTAGGTTGTTGCATTTTCTAGAAGGTAGACTGTTTGGGGAGCTTATAGGGTGCTTGCTAAGGACTTGCTGGGTTTTTATACTGTAATGCTAAGTATGAGCAACAGTCACTGCTGATTTCAGGCAGAATACTACATGCTGTATGGGTAATGTTATACTTTCTCAAATTACCAAACTTATTATAAAAACAGTCTTCAGATTAGCCAATCAGTCATAATGCAGGATGGTGTAGTTATGGAATACTGCAGAGGCTAACCAGCCAAACCTTTACCCCTCTGGATATTCAAAAGAGAGAGAGAAAGAAACATAAAGAGAAAACAGTAGACAAAAGAAACAAAATCAACAGGACACTAACAAAATAAATGACACCACAAATTACAGAAATGAAAATGACAAACATACAAAAACAAAAAACCTTGAAAACGTGGTCATTAAAAATAAAATTCTCACCACACGTGTCTTGTGGTGACACCTAATATAAAAATATTAGGAGTAAAAGCACAACTTTAAAATAATTTTACCTTCTACTGGGCAGAATTGCTAAGGTGACTACTTTGGTTAAACAGCTTATCAATTAATATCATGTATTTGTGATGAACAAATAAAATAACACAATAGCAGTTAGTAATCACACAAGCATGCCCTTGACTCAGAACTCAATGGCAAAAGATCAGGAACATTTTTTTTTTTTTTTTTACACTGACCAAAAAGCCAAGTTTACTATCATGTGGTGGTTGGCAAGCATTATCTTCACATTGCTTGAAGCAGTAAGTGGTTTTATCAAGTTTCAAGGTTTTTGTTTTAGCATGTTTGTCATTTTCTTTTCTATACTTTGTGGTGTCTTCTATTTTGTTGATGTCCTGTTGATTTTATTCTTTTTCTCGATAATATTTTTTTTTTTCTCTCTCTATTTTGAATATCCAGAGGGGTCAAGGTTTGGCTGGTTAATGCCTGCAGTTTGTCATAACTACACCATTCTGCATTATGACTGATTGGTTAATCTAAAGACGGTTTTATAATAATGTAACACAGTTCTTATATACGGGAAGAAGGAGGCGGGAACCGGCAAATATTCAACCAAACTTTAATTCAAAATAAACAAATACAAACATAATAAAACATAAAATAAAGTCCAGGCCTGGTCCTCTCTCGTCCTTCACTGTCGTCGCTCCTCCTTTTATGCTCCCGGAGCTCCTCCGTGAGAGACTCAAGGCCGGCGCGCCTCCCAGGTGATGCTCATTATCACTCACGTCACCGGCCTCGCGCCGTTCTGAGAGGCTTTTCCTCACAGTGCCGGGTGCCATGCGGTGGCACTGGACGCTCAGTGGACGGCCCCATCCTCGACCGCCTCCTGGCAGCCGGCGATGGCTCCTCCGGCTGAGGGCAGCCGGCAGCGATTCCCCCGTCCCCTGCTCCTCCCCTTCATGGCGGGCGGCAGCAGGCTCCGGCCCACGGCGGACAGCAGCGACTCCTCCGCTCCCTCCTGGATGGCAGCCACCCCACCTCGTCCCAGGAGCACGGCATCCAGGTCTCCGTCCCACCTTTCACAAGGCTCCAATACCACCGCCTCGGGCAGCCTCTCGCGGTCTTCACTCCCGTGCTGCCCGAACTCCGCAGCACCGCGATCCCCCTCAGCAGCGAGGGCTCTCCGACAGCATGTCCCTCCTTCCTCCCGGGTTTTGGCACCATTGAAACACAGTTTGTATACACGGGAATAAGGAGGCGGGAACCGGCGAACATTCAACCAAACTTTAATTCAAAATAAACAAATACAAAACGAAAGTAATGAACATAAAACATAAAATAAAGTCCAGGCCTGGTCCTCTCTCATCCTTCACTGTCGTCGCTCCTCCTTTTATGCTCCCGGAGCTCCTCCATGAGAGACTCAAGGCCGGCACGCCTCCAAGGTGATGCTCATTATCACTCGCGTCACCGGCCTCGCGCCATTCCCTCACGGCTCATGCCCGCCCTGCTCGTCACAAATAAGTTTGGAAATTTGAGAAAGTATGACATTACCGCATGTAGTATTCTGCCTGAAATTAGCAGCAGAGTAATAGTGAAACTTCCAGATTGTTTTTTTTTTTTTTTTTTTTTTTTTGTGTGTGTGTGTGTGTGTTTGTTTGTTTTTAAGCACTCTCTGAACATTTCAGTACATTATTCTTGCTTGGTACAATTCTGAAGGTCATCACACCCTTGAAGCTGTCTGCTCACTAACTGGTTTTCTCCATTGTTTTAATTGCATGTCTTCATCTCAGGCAGCCAAAAAGGGTGAAGACCTGTTTGCTGTCATCATGATAAAAGCACAGCTTCATGCTTGGCTGTTTGAAATAAATGGAATACATTTAGTTGGAACAGTTCTTCTATTGGTGACACACTAACTGGGCTACATGCTTTCCCCCAGGATGAACTAGGATCTCGGAGGGTCACGCATTACATGCAAACAATGAAGAAATATCAGAAGCGGATGTGGACAGAATTTATCTTTGAAGAGGCTTAGTGGAATACAAATATATACACTTGAAGTCTGCAACTGCTGAACTTCACACATTCTGTGGCATGCGTTTGCTGAAAGGAAGACGGGTAAGGAAGAGAATTGTGTCTGAAAATATTTAAAGTTTGGTCCGAGATAAAACACAGGCCTAACCTCAACAGAAAAGCAGGGGGCGGACAGGCGGGAGAGATAAATGCATACAAACTGCTCTTGAAGATCAGATCTACTAAAGACTTGAGCCACATTTTTTATTAGTAGACTGACTTCCCTTCCTACAGTTTGGAAAGCATATGAATCCAATCTCAGACTTCTTTTACTTGAATTTGTCTTATGAATTTCAATTTTTGGGTAGCTGTGACTCCATGCAACAAGGTTGTTTTGAAGTAAGGTTGTGCATTATTGAGAATTAAATTGAGAATGTGCTCTACAATTTAGTTCAGTGCCTGACATATAACTACACTGGAACTAAATATATTTTTACTATATTGTAACACAAAAAAGTTTTTTTTGTTTGTTTTTTTTAAATTGACTTTCTATTTATGGACCATGGTGGAAGAATGCTTTTCCAAAATGCTCAAATTTACTTTTCATTAATCAGTAGAATACATTTTTTTTGATACTTATCTTCATGCAGATATATGAAATCAATGTCAGGCATTTTGTGATGCTGGAAGCAAAACTAAAATCTGTTTCCATGACTGTTAACCACTTTGAAAGTTAAGAAAAAACGTCAGTTGAGAAAAGATTTATTTATTTTTCGATAGGAATTCCAATAACGCATCTACCAATGACATTAATCCAAATGGAAGGATAGCCTTCTCCGGGTATTACAGACCTCCTTAAATGCAATGATGCTTTGGTTGTGGGTGGCAGGGACAGAGGTCAGTATCCTACAAATGCACATCTTAAATGTCACACCAAACCCTCAATGAGAGTCATGTGCTATCCTCTGTTAGCCATGTTTTATGAGTAAAACCATGTGTGCAGCAGTGGTCGTACAAAGGGAACTCATGAGGAAGAGCATTATGGAATGAATGCATTTGAAAAACAGGTCTGCTCTCTAATTTTTCACTTAAACTAAGTGTAGGGTTAGAGGCCGTTATGAGCATTTTTGGCTGGGAAATTAAGTCAGGAGTTCTGTGGGTTTTGGCACCTCGAAACATGATGACTGACAGAGTAAATCTATCTTAATACATATAAACTGCATGATTAGTTAATTAAAATGCTGTGTGGAAATAGTCAAAAACCAAAGTCATTCACTTGCTTTTCTCTTTCACATCAATGGATATTGAGGTCAGAGATTTATAAACCCCATTTTTTTAAAGGAAGAAAAGACACCCCATCTGGATGCTATTTATTTACAAAGAATGGGAAAGTGTTCAATTGAGCTAAAGTGAAATTTCAGTCTATATTCAGGCTTAAGTGCAGACAGTTGGCACCTCAAATCTTTTTAAACACCATTCTGTGGCCTAGAAAGAACTCTGTTGTAAGACTGCCATGAACTCATTTTCAGTTTAATTCAAAGGAAACGCTTTAAGAGATAAGAGGATGCAGAAATATAAGAAGATTGATTAAATTTGAAAGCGGTCATACATCTTCCATTTCTGTGGGTCCATAACAAACAATGCCCTTGGGTTTAAACTGTTATCTGTTTTCAATAACTTTAAGAAGATAATATACTCTTGCATTGAAAAAGTGAATAAAGACCTAAGAATGGTCTCTTTTTTTATTCTCCACAGTACAGACTGGCATTGATTGTACAGCCACCTGTATTTAAATGTGACATATAACCTTGAACAACTTCTCATGTGGGCTCATAGTTATCATCATAAATGTGCTATTTATGGGGATTACACACATACTTTGTAGTCACAAATAACTACGTGCCCTAGACAGTGAGTTAATACATAATGACAGAGCGTGTAAATGGGTGTTTTATTCTTGGTATAGTCACATTAATCTGTGCGCTGCAACTTGAGTGAATTATAGGGTCTGTCATTAACAAAAAAAAAAATAATAATAATAAATAGGAATGATTTATTATTATTATTATTATTATTATTATTATTATATTTTAAAAAAATGTAATCAAGCTTTTTTTTTTTTTTTTTTTTTTTTGCACATAGAATCTGTTGTACATTTTGTGCATATTATTGTAATCAGTTGAATTATTGCTTTAATCAAAGGAATTGTTGAAATATATTTGGCCTGTTATTTACCAATCCAGACTTTGAAAAATAGGATGACACTTAAGGCTAAATGTGAGTTTTTTAAGCATCTATTTTTATTTATTTATTTATTTATTTATTTTGCTCTTTTTTTAATACATCTATACTGAAGTGGGGGGGGGGGGGGTCAGTTTTTACCATTTTATTTATTTATTTATTTATATATATATTTTTTTTTTTATTTAATGAATTTCAATGTGAATTTCAAAAACATTTGGAATAGGCATAATATAGAACATATTTTTTATTTGAGCTAATTTCACACACAACATTTTGCTGGATTTATCTAGTACTAATAAAAGACTACTGGCCATATATATTTCAACAATTCCTTTGATTACAGCGATAATTCAACTGATTACAATCATATGCACAAAATGTACAACATATTCTATGTGCAAAAAAAAAAAAAATCTTTTGAAACATCTTTTTGAGTTTTCATCTCTAGCTATCATCACTTTTTTTTTTTTTTTTTTTCCTGTAATGTCCTGCTGCTAAAGAACAGCAGAACGCAAAAAAGGAACACACTGTCAGTGTGAGAAAAGCACAAAGTGAACCAGCAGAGGAGATGAAGGTACATACTGACCATCTCCAGTGTGACGCCTGTGCATTGCTCTGATGGATGACGGCATGTTAGTCCCTCTGGCCTTTATAGAGTTCTTAGTAACTTTATTCTCCATAGGAGATGATGTTTTTCTCAGTAGGTTTGATGGCACTTTGGGGGAAAAAAGTTTGTGGGGTTTGAGGCTTGGTAATTTTAGTCTAGAAACAAATATATCTAAATGGGATCTCTCTTGTAAAAAAGTTTAAATTTGTAATGTTAAAGGGTTAGTTCATCCAAAAAATGAAAATTATGTCATCATTTACGTAAGACTTTCGACGTTTATAAAGAGATTGTAAAATTAGAGTGGTTTAGTCCAAATTTTCTGAAGAAACTGGATTCACTGAAGAAACAGATTCTTCAGGATTTAGGCATTTATTTGCATATAAACATTGATCAGCGAACATAAACAGAAGCTCAACCAAAGTTGCTTGATGTGTGAGAACAAACCTCATCGGTTCTTGCACATAAAGAACATGCTTACGTTTCCATTTACCACAACTGACGTGTGCGTTAATTAATGTTTCTATGTGAATAAAAGCCCAAATTAAATCTATTCATCATTTAAAGTGATAGTGTCTCTTGAGAAAAATTGGACTAAACTGCTCAGTTCATGTGGATTAGTTTTACCATCCCTTTATGAACTTTTTGAAGCATCAAAGTGGTAGTCGCATAGACTGTTAACGGAGGGACAGAAATCTCTCAGATTTCATTAAAATAAATTCATTTGTGTTCTGAAGATGAACGAAAGTCTTACGGGTTTGGAACAACATGATGAGTAAACCCCTTTAAACTTGACAACGGTCCACTTCCCAGAACTTGGTATACTTAACTGAAGTAAGACTAAAAAATACTGGTTGTTCCAATTGTACAATTTCAGTATCAGCTTGTCACAAAAGTACCAGTACTTTTGACAAAATTACCCCAAACCCTAACGATATTCTTAGAGGGCGATTACAGTATTTATTAAAGTATGAACAGTTCTATCATCAGGCAAATCTTAAATCTTTAATTTATAAATGGCTATTCCTGTATATTCCGATAGCATACCAACATAATTGAGCAGCATTATATATTTCACTGTGAGCATTATGAGTTTGTTATTCAGCAACCATTGGAGATAAAAAACAAAACAAAAAAAAAACAAAAACAAAAAAAAAAAAAAACACTACTATTTGAGAAAAGCTGGTCTACATTCATTGACTGTTCTACATGGAAGAAAGCTACATTTTGCCTCGGGCATTCACACATATGCATAATTGTCTTGAGGAGCAACACACATTTTTGAATGCATGTTAAGGATTAGGCAGTCATGTGAGGTACCTTTTTGTAGTGCCCGGTTATAACCCTGGCCTTTCTTAGCCTTTGGAAAATCACAATTTTAACTTTTTAACATTCAGTTGGGCTGCTGTGGAGAAGTGTAACCAGTCAGTGAAATACAACATTGTTATGTTTCATTCTCTTTGAGGCCATTATTCAGTTCTTAAGACAGAGCGAATTACTGGTGTGGCCCAGTGTTAGGAACAATTATAAATCAACCTGTTAACTGTTTCCAAATTGAATTACATTTGTTTTCACTTTTATGCTGTCAACAAATATCTTGGAAACCCTCTCCTGTGTTGGGGCACAGTGTTAAATCACAGCAGGTTCCCTTTTGCAGAGACCTCCAAGCTTGCAATGTAAAGATAATAATATACTTCCTCTTGAGATGTTGAAAAGACTTTAGATTTTAAGAGGCTAGCAGGTTTGGCATATGGATATGAATAATAAATTACAGCAGCTTTATGTTCGCACTGAGGAACAAGGATTCGTGGAATAAACAGTTGTGTGCATTATCAGAATTTAAGTTAAACAACTGCACACTAATTTAGCCTCAGGAATGTAGCAATGGGCGTCTAGAGGCATCTACGGGTGAGATCGCAGAATTCAAGGAAGTACTATAAATATTTACTAAGTACTATTTACTTCCTATTTAACTCCACATTTGGGAAAAAAAGAAGAAAAGAAAAAAAAAACAGTAAACACATATTTAATAGCCTCTGACACTCAAACTATTTACCATCGCCAATTGCTCAAAGGTCACAAATGAAAGTTCTGAGATGGAGTTCTGAGTTCTGGATGTGAATCTTGGCCACATTACCAAAGAAGAAATAAAGAAAGCTGCCCAGAAGATCAAGAGTGGGAAAGCACCTGGATAGAACAACATTTCCCCGGAAGCCCTGAAATCAGACTTTGGAACTACAGCAGACATCATGGTGGACTTGCTGAAAGAGACATTAGAGAAGGAAAAAATACCAGCGGAATAGAATGCAGGCTATACAATCAAGCTTCCATGGAAAGCTTCCCACCTGCAAATGCCTGTACGAAGAGATTTTTGGGGATTTTTTCAGTCCCGGTCTGCTTAGATTCCAATGTCCACACACACAACAATTCAGATCTCCAGTTATAGACTTATGCATGCAGTTATTATTAGATAATTACATTTTTTACAGGAGCCCACAAGTAATTTCTTTCTCTAACTTCCCGTGCACATACTGTATCAGTATCTTCCCTACTCCATCCGCACTAAGCAACTCAAAAATTGTCAAGCGCTGGACTATTTTGTTTCGGGTCCCGCGTATTCCACACTCGTGCCATGGGATTGCAGACTTCTACTCCCAAGCAAGCTGAGAGAAGAGCAAGCAGGATTCTTAGCCACAAGAACATGTCCAGACCAGATAGCGACCCTACTTATTAAGGGTGCTCTGACTGATTGGTCACCGATCATAATCGCCGATAATCACTTTTTGATCGGCGGTCTCTATAAAGGCCATTCCAGAAGAGCCGATCAGATGATGCAAAACTCGCAAGACAAATTTTTTATGTGCTGCTAAACTGGTTTTACCCAAGGAAGCACCCAACACATTTTAACACCACCAACCTCATCACACATTTGAAGGTTAGTCACGTAAAGGAATATGAGCAGTTTTCAAAGGTAGCTAGTGCTAAGAGAGAGCGGGGCAGTTCAGCGACTCAAGTGCCACTCACTCAGTTGTCGGTAATAGAGACGTTTCAAAGACAGCAACCTTACTGCAAGGACAGTAAGAAGCATAAAGAAATATCAGACAAAATAATGGAATTCATTTGCCTTGATCATCAGCCGCTGTCTATTGTGAAAACGAAGGGTTCTGGCGACTCATGTCCTACTTGGGGCGTAAATATTTCACTGATGTGTGACTGCCGCAGTTATACTAAACAGTGTTTACACATGTTGACAGCCTTATGAAGGACAACATAACATTAATTAGTTTCACGAGTGACATTTGGAGTGAGAGTGTATGTCATATGTCCATGTTGAGCCTCACTGCGCAGTTTATTAATCAAAACTTTGAAATACATAAAGTTGTTCTTTATCACACACCGCAGAGGCTCTTGATGCTGCATTCAGCTTGTTTCAAGAATTGGGAATCCCCAAGGAAAAGTGCATGTTATTCTAAGGGATAATGCAAAGAAGCCATGAAAGATGCCAATCTACCCAGCCTGGCGTGCATGGTGCATTCACTCCAGCTCACCGAGGCCAAGGGAGTTATGTCCCAACGCAGCATCACGTATATAATTGCCTCTGGAAGACGCATCGTCAGTCATTTCAAACAATCCCCACTTGCCTAATACAAAGTATTTTAGAAACAGCTGGGCCAGCCTCTCAAGAGACTACAGCAAGATTTACCTACCAGGTGGAACAGTACTGTATACATACTGCAAAGTCTGCTGGAACAGAAACATGCCCTATGTGCTTATGGAGCTGACTATGACTTGCCCTCCATGTTCACCAGCAGCCAGTGAAAATATGATTTTGCTACTCACCCCATTTGAAGAGCTCACACAACAGATCAGCTCATCAACTGCATCGGCTTGAGATGTTATACCATCCATCAGAGCTTTAACTCATCGTCTTGAGAAGACCGCGGAGACTGACGATGGTGTAAAATTTCAAAAGCAGCGCTGTGGGAAGCGCTCCAGAAAAGATTCTGCGACATTGAATCTGAGTACCTATACAGCATAGCTACAATCCTCGATCCGAGGTGAGAAAACTTAATTTACAAATTCTTCAAATGTGTGTGTGTGTGTGTGTGTCGCTGTTAGAGCGAATTAAAGAGCAGGCAAATGAGTATTGAAAACCTTTAAATTCAGAATCTATATAAAATGGAACATATATTTTTTTTGACTACTCTAGTATAGGCTCCTTAATTCATATTGCAAGAATGTGTATCATTGCTGTAAATGACTGATAAAAGGAGCAATTACTGAAATCAATAAGGTTTTTGTGTGTGTGTGTGTGTGTGTGTGTGTGTGTGTGTGTTATTCTTTTGTGTAGGCTGGTATTTACTTCAAATTTTGTTAATTTGCTTTAAAATTAAGCAGTTAATATCATTTTGGAGTATGCTAGGCTGACTAATCAAAACAAGAGCCAAGCAGAACCTTCAAAACTCATTAAATAATAGAAAGTTTCAGTAGAACTTTATTTTACAGTCCTTTTCCCCATACAGTGGCATGAAAAAGTATGTGAACCCCTTGCAGAATCTGTGAAAATGAGAATTAGTTTCATAAAATAAGAGGGATAATAAAAAATTCATGTTATTTTTTTGTTTAGTACTGTCCTGAGTAAGATATTTTACATAAAAGATGTTTGCATTTAGTTCAAAAGACAAAACAATAGCTGAATTTATTAAAATAACCCCATTCATAAGTATGTGAACCATTGATTCTTAATACTGTGTTTGGTTACCTGATGATCTACGACTGTTTTTATGTTTTGTGATGGTTGTTCATGAGTCTCTTGTTTTTTCCTGAGCAGTTAAACTGAGCTCTGTTCTTCAGAAAAATCCTCCAGGTCCTGCAGATTCATCAGTTTTCAAGCATTTTTGCATATTTGAACCCTTTCCAGCAGTGACTGTAGGATTTTGAGATTCATCTTTTCACACTGAGGACAACTGAGAGACATTCATTCAAACATTCACTGATGCTCCAGAAGGAAACATGATGCATTAAGAGCCAAGGGGTGAAAACTTTTGAATTCAAATTTCAAGGTAATTTTTCTGCCGGGAAACATGCAAGTATCTTCTGTTGGCTCCGAAGGGCAGTACTTAATGAAAAACAATGATATTTAAACAAAATAAGAAAAATTGTGACATCTTCATCCTTTTCAAAAGTTTTCACACCCCGCCTCTTAATGCATCGTTTTTTTCTTCTGGAGCATCAGTGAATGTTTGAACCTTTTCTGATAGTTGTGTTTGAGTCCCACAATTGTATGAGTCCCTCAGTATGAAAACACAGATCTCAAAATCATTCAGTCACTGCTGGAAAGGGTTCAAATATGCAAAAATGCTTGAAAACTGATGAATCTGCAGGAGCTGGAGGATTTTTTCTGAAGAACAGAGCTCAGTTTAACTGCTCAGGACAAACAAGAGACTCATGAACAACCATCACAAAACAAAACAAACAAAAAAAACAAACAGACGTAGATCATCAGGTAACCACACAAAGTATAGAGAATCAATGGTTCACATACTTATGAATGGGGTTATTTTAATAAATTCAGCTATTGTTTTGTCTTGTGAACTAAATGCAAACATCTTTTATGTAAAATATCTTACTCAGGACAGTACTAAACAAAAAATAGCATGCATTTTTTTATTATCCTTCTTATTTTATTAAAATAATTCTCACTTTCACAGATTCTGCAAGGGGTTCACATACTTTTTCATGCCACTGTATATACTAGGTACTTAATTATTCCATATTTCCTTTTTTTTTTCTGTCCTGTTACATATTTCTGTTTTAAAATGGAGCAACTAACTCAATCACTAAAGTATTTCTGATTATGATTTTTGATACATTCACATTAAATTAAAATAAATTAATTAATGTTTTGTTTTCTTGTTAATAAAAACGTATAAAGACCGATATTTCCATGACGCATTCAATCCCCAGATACGTGGGCTGCTTTCTGATGTCCAAGCCACTGGACTGGAGTAGCAGGATAGCGAGTCAAGTTTGGCTGCAAGTGAGATAAAGTACCAAAGTACGAACTGTCTCCTTGTGAGCAACTTTTTAGCACAGCAGAAAATATTATAGATGAGAAGAGGAACAAGCTGTCAGACAAAAATGTGGAGATGCTTATATTTATAAAGACAAATATGCCATTGATGCTTAAGAAGTAAGCTTTTGGGAACTTTCTCTACCTCACTCTCCCTCTCTTCACTCCTCTCTCTACCTCTCTAAAAGCCCACAAAATATGACTGAGCATCCCAGAATCATTGATTCATGATGGAAAAGCCATCATGATAGTGTAGCTGTGGTTCTGTTAGTGTTAAATGCATTTCTTCTTGACATCCCAAGAGATGTAAACTTGTAATGGGCCTGGCTTGTTAGACCTGCCCTGAGAAGTGAGTTAAAGTTATATACAGATATTTTATTATTATTATTATTATTATTATTTGTTTGTCATACACTTTATTACCTGTGGTCCTTAAAGTATATTAGAAAAACTGAGTGCTGACTGACTCAAAACAATATTTGGCTAAGTTAAAGTAGTCTAAAGCTAAAGTTAAAGACTCTGTTTGTTTGCTTTTATTTATTTATTTTTTAAAAATATATTTATTTTACAGGAAAGTTGCATTTGTTAAGCTCTTCAAAAAAACAAAAAAACAAGCAAAGGCTGCTATGTTTTATGTTAATAAATACAGCTGTCAATTCATGATTATTTCTCTTCTCTTAATTTTAATACTTAATATACATTGTTGTTAAATATAGTTTAATAAATAATGCTATATGATAAGTGGGGTGGCACTGCTCTGCTGGTGACTCAGACACGTGTGCATTGGCCAGCTTGTTTGTCTATGTGTTCATGTATTAAAGGATTAGTTCAGTTTCAAAATAAATTTCCCTGATAATTTACTCACCCCCATGTCATCCAAGATGTTCATGTCTTTCTTTCTTCAGTCGAAAAGAAATTAAGGTTTTTGATGAAAACATTCCAGGATTACTCTATTCAATGGAGCCCAAATGGTTGAAGGTCAAAATTACAGTGTACAGCGATCCCAGACAAGAAGTAAGGGTCTTATCTAGAGAAACTGTCTCTCATTTTCTAAAAAATAAATAAAAAATCTATATGTTTTAACCATAAATGCTCATCTTTAACTACCTCTCTTCTTCTTCTCTAATAGACACTGCTAAGTGTATTACTGCCCTCCACAGGTCAAAGTTTGAACTAAATTGTCATATACAATATGCTGGTGCAAGTATATAACAATTAGTTCAAACTTTGACCTGTGGAGTAATACACTTAGCAGTGTCTACACTGCCGGGATTCTAATAGACAAGAAGAAGAAGAAGAGAGCTAGTTCAAGATGAGCATTTATTGTTAAAGCTTATATAATTTTTTTTAGACAATGAGTGATGGTTTCTCTAGATAAGACCCTTATTCCTCGTCTGGGATCACATAGTACGCTTTGAAGCTGCACTGAAAACTGTGATTTTGACCTTCAACCATTTGCGCTCCATTGAAGTCCACATGGAGAAAAATCCTGGAATGGTTTTATCAAAAACCTTAATTTCTTTTTGACTGAAGAAAGAAAGACATGAACATCTTGGATGACATGGGGGTGAGCAAATTATCAGGAAATTTTCATTTGAAAGTGAACTAATCATTTAAGTGCTGTCTTAAGTTTGTTTAATCAAGTTATGCTTTTATCATAATGAAGATGATTCTAGCACAGTTGGTTCTATTGGTACTGATCGGAGAGGAAATTTTCACTTTGAATCGAGTGACACCTGCGCCACTAGTGCCGATCCTGCTGGCGTTCAATTGTTCTGCTGCACTAGAGAGGAGCTGCTTGCACTGAGGCCTGCAAGGACAACGCTATTCACAGACATACCTCAAGATGTCAGGAGGAAGCATGTTCATCTGGCGTGACCATGAAGAAGAGGAAAGAGAGGAGGAATCCATTTGTGTCCATGATCCATGGACACAAAATCCATGATTTTGAGCAACTTGCGGTCTTTAAAGGGTACATAACACACACAGTTTCGGCCTCATGTTCCTCATCTCATGTTAATCTTGAGTACCTAGAGAGTAGTATAGCATCCTTCATATCTCTGAAGTTTCTTTAGTTTTATCAAATTTATAAAAGTCAGATACACTGTACCGAGACTTTCCGAAAACAGCTGAGCTCCCAGAGGCGTGCCGTGGGCGAAGTTCAAGAGTCACGAGAACACGCAGCTTTTGCACAGCGAAGCCATCGATAGTCAGCTAAACAAAAGTATTGTATCATATTGACTGAAGATAGCCCATGACATCATAACAATGTGACCGGATAGTATATAGGGGGTGCCTAGATAACATGTCATCCACTTATCGTCTGAAGGGACTGTAAGCAGGCGGGCCCCGAGGCATGGCTTAGAGATGCAGTGTCTCGTTCCCTGTTCTCAGGGAACCATCGTTACATGCATAACCTGAGATGTTCCCTTTCGAAAGGGAACTCAACGCTGCATAAAAACACTAGAGGAATGATATACCCACGCAGCCATGCTGTGGGGAGTGCATGCCATGCATGGCAGTGACAACTGTCAGAATCCGGCAAATTCAAATGAAATGCCAGACATATGAAGGCCTGCCAAGGCCGCACAAAGGCCTGGGACCAACCACTTCCACAGAAGGGTGCCTTTAAGGGAGCGTGGCTAGGGGGCCCGAAGGCACCCCAGCCAGCCACTTCTCAGGGGAACAAAGTCAACCCCGAATGCCACCAGGGAGGCTGACCAGGCTTGTAGCTGTACTAGTAACCTAGTCTGCCAACAACCTGTCTATTTCCACGGAAACAGAGTCTCTAGACACAGAAGTCTCACAAAGAGACATTGAGAAAGAGGGACTGCAAAAAGGGCAGTAGACCAACTCAGACCAGATTTTAGAGATGGGCATCCTGTAGAGCAGGACTCAGCAAAGTGCTATTGACCCTTGCAAACGAGGGGAGTAAATCTGCTCGATCCTAGGATCTACAAAGCACTGGGAGGCCTGCTGAGGCCAGCTACTTGATAGCTAGCTGTCTAAGGCCTACAACACTGGGGCTCAGCCAAAGGGAGGCCTGCTAATACACAGGGAGGCCTGATAAGGCCAGCTACCTGATAACAAGCCATTGCTAGCTGCCAAGAACCCAAATACTGGGGATTCGCCCACAGGGAGGCCTGCTAAGGCCAACAACCGAGCAAATCTCCTGGCTACCACGTTCCAGTAAGATGGGGCTAAAAAGTACCCACACTATTGGGGACTCGCTCACAAAGAGGCCTGCTAAAGCCTACTTATCCAATAGCAAGTCATTGCTAGCTGCCAAGAGCCCCAAAAACATTGGGGGTTCACCCACAGGGAGGCCCACCAAGGCCTGCTACCTGACAGCAATGTACAAGGGGAGTACAAACATATGCCAGATGCCCTGGAGGAGGCCCGTTCGGGCCAGCTACTCCAGATGAACACAGGCATCAGCTCGTGACATTACACCAAATGCATAGCAGACTGCCTAAATCCTTAGCGCTAAGCCTAGGCCAGCTATCAAGGCGGCCCCCGAGAGAGCCAGCCCATAAAGCATATATCTACCTGGCTCTACTGGGAACAGTGGCCTCTACAGAACCTCTCTCAGCTGAGAGGAGGCATAATCACTCCAACTGACACTGCTAAGGTGGCTAAAAATACCACGAAAGCCTTAGCTATCCAAAATTTATTTTAAGATGAGTAACGCTAACCAGGTAGGAATGTCAGGGCCGACGCTACACGTTAAATCTAACTGAAGTACAAAAGAGCTCGTCTCTTTGATACAACAAACTCTCCAAACCATGAGGAGAGGAGACAAACGACTCTATCCTGAGGTGGCTCTCAAAGCGGCCTGATGAGGGCCAGCCTGCAAAGGGGCAGTGGCCTCCAAACCACTCCCAAGTGGAAGGGGGCCAGCCCACCCAAAAATATTAAGAGAGCTACAAAGAGCAGTGGTCTCGACAGAGAACATGTAACAAGCAAAACCAACCATACTCATACAAGAGAAGTCAAATAATAGTACTCCTCTCTAAAATCATTCTAGACAACCTACAGGTGACTTCAGGCCCTAAAAAAATTCACATATATAATTTATTTTTTTACACATAAAAATAGAAGAAAGACTTTGAAAGACTTGTTGTAACTGTTTTAAAGGATCAGATTAAATCATTCCTTGACCCATTTCAGTTTGCATACATGGTTAGACGGGGCACTAAGGATGCTAATGAGATCACTCATTTGGTGAATAGCCATTGAGAAGATTTCCAAGCACACGTTTGTTTACTTTTTACAGATTTTAGTCCAGCGTTTAATACACTTCAACCCAAAATACTGATTAAGAAGTTGTTAGAGTTAAAAGTGAATCCATTCTGCATTAAGCAGTTTTATTATTTTTTTAACTAATCGTATACAACAGTTCAGAGTTAATAACTCATATCCTGAGGTAAAAAAAAAAAAAAAAAAAAAAAAAAAAAAAATCAATACAATACAATACAAGACCGCAGGGTTGTATGGCAGATACATGGCAATACATGGTAATATTATTGAACAGGTTTCCTTATATAAGTACTTAGGTGTTTACATGGACAATTCATTATGCTGGTCTTCTCACATCAACAGTCTGTTTTCTAGATTGCAGTAGAGGTTATAATTCCTGCGAAGGTTAAAAGTGCGGGAAACCAGAAGGTCTTTTTTTTGTTTTATCAGTCTGTTTTTGAGAGTTTAATAAGATATGGTATCACTGCATGGTACGGAAATCTGACTGTTCAATCAAAATCAAAAGTAGCACGACTGGTAAAAAAAATTATAGGGTGGGAGGAAAAACAAAAAATTGTGAATGTGAATTTTACTTTGTTACCATCAAGGAGACGATTCAGGGTTTTGATGTACAAGACAAATCTAAAAATTATATAAAAATTATTTTGTGCCAACTGCGGTTATAATTTTAAATAGAAAATTTCAAGATTGAGACAGGATGCTCTATTTTTATATATTGGATTTTTTTTTTTTTTTTTTTTTTTATATTGTATTATGTAATGTGTTGTGCACTGTCCATGTCATGATGTCCAAGACAAATTTTCCAGTAAGTACATTTTCAAAAAGACCCTGTAATCTGTAATATGTAATCAGTGATCGGTATCGGATAATACATCATGGATCAGGGATCTGCCCCAAAAATCCTGATCAGAGCACCCCTACTACTTATTATCATTAAAGGGTTAGTTCACACAAAAATGAAAATTCTGTCATTAAAAATGAACATTCTGTCATCCCTCGAGTCAGAGATATCGCCGGCGATACCACCTCTTTTTTTTTTTTTCTTACCAGTGTGAAAGAGACTCAAAATACTCCATCAATGTTGCACATACAATTAAGAGTTATACTCAGCATAGTGCTTTTGAACCCTTGCAATCGTGGGGAGTTACTGTGCTCAACCTAGGATCTCCCTAATAAGAGGCGTACCTCCAGCTCAAACAGGAGCTGATCTACCAAGGGAATTCTTACTAAAAGAATCTGTTAAACCTCTAAGACCAACTCAGGGGGTGAGGTCCTCTATATGATGACCCACTCAAGATAGGGCAGTACCTACAGCCTAAAGTACCGATCTAGCAGGGAGGTCTCACGAGAGACCTTTGACCTTCCGACCAGACCTCTGGAGTGCAGTACTCTAAAGAACGACCCTCAATGCAAGGGGAATCTACCAAATAGACTCAACCAAGATGAGTATTGACCAAGCTCAACACAAGAACTAGGAAGGCTCCTGAAGAGCCTACACTCTGATATAACCCTAGAGAGGCAGGATACTAACTTAGCTGGAAGTCCTATTTGACCCAGAGGATCACCTTCAAGGTGGCCCACTCGAGGGCCAACTACTTGGTAGCAGATCTAGAACTCTAGGGCTAGAATCAGGGAGGCTCCACTGGAGCATGAGCTACCTTATAACCTTCTGCTCCTAGGAAACTAGGACACTCAGGAACCTATCTTAACCCAGAGGATCGCTTTCAAGGAGACCCAAGGAGGGCCAACTACTTGGTAGCAAATCTTACTCCAGCAGAGATAGCCACTAGAGGTATTGCAGGCTTGGAATACTGGTTTGCATCGCCATCACGAGCAGTGTACTCAGCATATCGCTTTCTACTCTTAAAACAAGGGGACTACAAATCTATGCGACCGAGCTGACGAGGAGGCCTCAGTTAGGGCGTACTACTCTAGCATGACATGGCCACAGGCCTGGGGCTAATGCTTGAGTTCTAAGGGAACTTGCTTAACTTGCCCTGAAAGGAGGGAGTACTCAATACGCTCGGCTTGAGCATCACTGGTGTTGGGCACATATGGGGCACAGAGCTCTGCAAAGTGAGAACAACGAGAAGACGAGAACAACTATCTGAACTCAGCTCTGGAGGAATGGAGGCCTCAACGGGAAGAAATTCCACTAGAGGGGCCTGCAACACTCTACCCTGCAACTTGATAATAATCAAGGAGCTTTTGGTGGAGAGATTGCTCTAAGCTCGAACTAGACCATAGACCATCACTAGACCCTCCGTTTAGATTCTCTCTGACAGACAACAAAGTTGAGTAGAGTTATTCATAGATGGAGCTCTGGATAGAGTTAGTCCAGAAAGACTTGTCTTTAAGGCTACTGTTTAAATGCACAGCTACCTGACAAATATAAATATTTTTACATCGATCCCTCCACATGAGGAAGATCCGTTTAGATCCGCTCTGACGGACAACAAGGTTGAGTAGAGTTATCCCTGGATGAAGCTCTGGACAGAGTTAGTCCAGAAAGATTTGTCTGTAAGAGAACTGCTTAAATGCACAGCTACCTGACAAATATATGCATTCCATTTTTATTCTTATGTATTTGTTTCGTATTTGTATGAAATGTGCTATATTGCCGCGCCGTGCCACACTGTGCCTTGCCAAGCCTCGCCGTACCTTTGCCACACCGGAGGGACCTTTTCACAGTTCCTAGAACTATTGGCTGAAGTAACTTGCCGTGTAAACATATTTATTTCACAAACATAGAAAACAGCTATAACAGCATTTACTGTTGTCTGCAGGTTTGTATTATTTTCTCCACCTCGATGATATGTAATACTGAAAGTTGTCATTGGAGATTTCGTCTCTTAGCCTCACTTTTAGCTCTTTCAGTCACGTAAATTATACGTTTACATTACATTTCCATTATTACGAAAACCCATGACACACAACAAACACAGCTCCGATCATGGCATCCTCTATAAACTGGTTTTTAGCGTTTGTAAATGCCACGCTTAAAGACGCCATTATCGGCCAGTTCCAAAAGACTTCCTATTGCCAGTACAAATGCAACCAGGAACATGGCCCGGGGGAGAAATATTAGTTTTTGAGGAACTATCCTAGTTCCTAGAACTATCTGTGTGAAAGCCCCTTATGATATTAAAGATGAGAGAGAATTAAAAATCACTCGCACACAGAGTAGAAAACGTTCAGATAGTCTTAAATACTGAAAGCACTCTATGTTTATTGCTTGTAATATGTTTTTTGTTCCTCTACATTATTTATAGAGGGAAAAAAAAGCCTTTATGTTTTATATCAGTTATTATATTATATATTTAAAATTCTACAACATGCATAGTTTTAATGTGTAATCATTTTTAAAAAAAGTACTTATAATTACATATGTAATTAAATAAAAAATATGTAATTTAATAAATAATAATAAAAAAAAAAGAATAAAAAAAAAAAGATTTAACAATATTAATTAATAAGAAAAAAGTAGATCAAGATTAATATTGGAATTGGACCGTGACCCCCAGAATGGGAATAGTATCGTGATGTGCCTAAAGATTCCCACCCCCACTATACAATGATGTATTGCTTGTCTTTGTTGAATAATACAGAAGATATAAAGCTTTAAAAATAATTTCATAATAAATTAATATAAAAAAAAAATAAAAAAATCGCAATTAGATTATTTTCCAAAATTGTTCAGCCCTAGTTAGCCTAGCAGTCCGGTGGATTACATGAACAGGGTAGCGATGATGGCACTGAATTATTGTCAAAGGGGAAACCAGTGTTCATTGTCATGCCTTAGAATGGAACCCCCAAAGGAAAAGGAAGAGAGGAAGACCAGCTACCTAGACAAGAACCAGGCAATCAGAGCTCAAGCCCATTAAAATATTTCTTGGGGATAGCCAATTCAGACAGACAAATGGTTGTCCCCTCAAAAAGTACACTATATAAGGGTATAGATACATTGTTGCCACCATGCCCAGGTGGTACTTGAACCTTTTAGGCACTTTTTTATGTCAGTTACTGGTAATTAATTAATTAATTAATAAATAAATAATACATTTTTTGTTTTGTTTTGTTAATAAATACAGAGTACTCTGATGTCCATTTTCTCAACACAAGTCAGCATGTCAAAGGACAAGGCTTGTTTTACCAAAATACTCTTTTGAGACATATTTTGTGATTATGATTTTTTTCTGAATTTAACATTTTGTCTTGTTTTTCTGTAAAAAAAAATATTATATACTGCCAGGGTTCGAATTGCAAAGTGGCTTTCGGGGGAGCCCTTTTTTCCGATCCTCCCTGACTGACTTTAACGCTTTTGGTGCATGTTAGAGCATTTAAAACAATAGGTCTACAGTAAACCTATTGTTTACTCAGTAAACCGTTTACTTTAAAACGCAAGCGTCAGTCAGTGTTGTCAGTGTTAGGGCAAACAGCTCTGTCCACGGTTCTAAATTAACCGCGCTTAGGCCTACATCATGCAAATCATGATAAAATAAAACAGAATAACTCACATAACAATCATAAAAAAAATACATCAATAATAAATAGGATTAGGGCCAATCCTCACAAACGCACAGATCAAGTAAGTAATTCCGTGATTCTTACCTTTAATCTGAAGTGACCACAGAGGCCTGGGGTCTTCTGTCTTGTTGTCCAGTTGAAAGGTGTTGCATGATCGCCTGGTCCGCTGCAGGTCGCAGTGGTGGTTTCTGGCGCCAAAGTCTCGCTATCCTCGGTGCTGGTGCTGTCACTAGCAGCAACTTTTTTGCGGCGGCGGCGGTATCACCGGCAAGCTAGTTGTAGCTGGTGCGCTGTCATCACTCCTCTTCGTTTGTTTTGTAAATACAAATTGACTGAGGTTTGGCTGCTTTCTTTTTGACATTCTTATTAGTATCCACAGAGTGTTTTGAACTTGAAGTTAAGCTAACATTCAAATACCAACTCAGTGAGAAGTTCAAGTGGTGACGTAAACGTAGTAATTTCAGTGCAGCGCCGCCACGCATGGATGGTCACAGCAGGAGACACAGCGGAAAATAGTGTTCGGAAATAGTAATTTAATGAGCGAATAAACACACAACATTGACACATTTTTAATATCATCATTTATTTCAGGAACCTTAATGTACAGAAAATCAAATGCGACACAAAAAATGGACAGTGTTTTAGAGCTCCCCCTAAATGTCTAAAAGTAGGCTTTCAGGGGAGCCAAGCTCCCCTTGGCTCCCCCGTAATTCGAACCCTGAATACTGCTGCTCGGAAATCCTCTCAGAAATTAAAACGGGAATGTCTGTTTTGTGATATATTATTTTCATGCCACGTTCCCTAATTTATTTTTACCTTTGTCAAAATACTGAAAAGCTACATTCCTCTTAGTGTGCCTTAATTATGAATTTATACCTTTTTGCCAACATCTTTGGAAAACAACAATTGTTGGTTCAAGTACTGCAGGTATCCCACCCAATATAAAAAATAATTAAATCAATAAAGAAAGTCAGATCACAGATATAATTGTATAACATGCTTAAGTATGGTTTGTTTCAATGGATTTAGACATGCACACATCCAGTGCAAACAACCTTTTGATTTTAAAGCAAGTGTATCTGTGCAGCTTATATGAACAGGCTTTTTGGTGGTATAATTAAAACAGTCGAAGAAGTCATTGACATGTTCAGGAGGTTGTTGTGAACCTGTGAACTTTTATCAACGTGGTGGGTATATGTTTTCAGAAAAGCAGCAGATGTCCGACCACATCCTTGACATCACCCAACTTTAGGAGGCACTCATGCCATATAAACAGAGCAGGACACAGCCAATGGTAAGCCACGGTTGTCACAAACAGAGCCCTAAAGCAATTTACTGTAAAGGTCAAGTGTAATAACAGTCGTTTTGGTCGTAGACACAAACGATTTGCATACCATGTGGGACACAAGCTGTCTGCTTCTTGCTTACAAATAGATCTGTTGCCATTGCAACGATACTGCCAACATGATGGACAGTTTAAGCCTGTAATTACTTTGCTAGTTATCATTTTGTTGCTTGCAGTGTGGAAAAAACTTTAACTTTGCCTGCAATTTTACTAAAGCAATATTAGTTGGCTGCAGAAACTCATAAACTCATAAAACAACACAAATACAGCAATAAAGCTTTGTTTTTTATGACTTCAAAATGGCATTTCTATTTTCTTTGACAATATCCTGTTGACAAAATGCACTGTTATTTATATTACACCTCTGTAGACAATAACCCGCTATGGCCTTTTTCTTTGTCTTGGAGAGCAGGTTTATTTATATGCTCAAATGTCAGATTTACAGGCAGGCAGAAAATGGAACAACTCAGATTATTGTGTGTAGTTGCCGTTAGTTTGTGCAACTTGCCGCCTCATCATCATGCAGGCAGACAGATGCAGTTCAGTGTCTTTGATCCATGATATATTTTTATTGTGTGTATGTGACATGAAAGAACAAAGCAATTTTCTGACATACCATATTTCTGACATACATGATATACCTTCATGCTTGCCTTTTTATGAATATTATGATCAGTCTATAACATTAAAGTGCACAATAAATAAAAAAGAAATACCCCATTTACTTACATTTCTGGTATTATTACGCATGATACATCGGTGCACATAAAACAAGTACATTGTTGCTTTGCCTTCACTGTTGCTTTGCCTATAAAACAACATTTTTTATTGCTGACATCATCAAGGCCATGTATAGGCAATTGGTTAATGTTTATCAGTAACCAAATAGCTAATATGGCATAATAAATATGGAAGTAAAATGGGTTGTTAATGCCATTCCATGCTGACTTGGTAGGCATGAATGAGATCTATTTGTGGACAAGATTTGACTAATACATTCTTACATTTCAAAGACACCTACTTAGCTATTCAAATATCTGTAACCAAGCAAAATTTTCAAATCATACACTTGCTTGAACAGAACATTGAAAAATGTTCAAAATCAGATAAAATCAAACAAACAACTTTTTTTTTTTTTTTTTTCAAATAAACTGACCCTTAACTAACATGTCCAAGTGATTCTGCAAATAATCATCTGGTGAAATGTCCATGCATGAATTATGTTAATTACTGATAAATGAAGCATGGAAATGAAACTAAAGCACCACTTCAGGTCTGCAGCATGAATTGACTTTGATGGAGTGCCATCATCACAAAATATCACCCATTAGCATTAATACTGATGCTCATCAGCAGCTCTTCTGGGAGGCCTGTTGAGCTGCGACTTAACTCCAAATGTTAATGCTTGTATTTTTTATGCATGTGGGCAACTTATTTACTCTCAGAGGAATTCAGGTATTAAATGTAGAGCCTAGTTTGCCTCTACGACTGTCAATTTAAAACAACTTTTAAAGGTTAAACACAATTTTGAATGTTTTTATTTTCATTTACTCAGTCATCTGTTACTGACATGCTGAAAAACTGCAGATTTGGAAAACTATAAACTTTCTTATATGACAAAACTTCACTTTCTCTGGGAACTCGACAGATAAAAATGTGTCAGGCTTTGCAGCAACTCTCAAAAAAAAGAGATGACAGGTTTCACCCTTATTTTTCAGATCCTCTGAACTCAGAATCAATGTTCGCAGGGCAGTGTTACAAGGAAATGTCGTTGCAGTGACTTTTATCCTGGACCACCAAAACATTGAAATAACTTTCTCACCTCAGTTCTGAGGACTCTGTCAAATCTTCAGTTTTACATATTTGGATACTGAATGGAATTTATACTATAATATACTAGATTAAATGTACTTCTGTCTGTATTTTTTCAAATATAGTCCCAGCATCAAATCCTAAGTATTGCACAAAACATAAAACCATAGCAGGCATTTAAATCATACTATTTAAGAAAAGGAAAAAAAAAAAAAAAAAAAATTATTTTGTCAATCCACCTAAATCTCGAACAAACATACAAAAATGTATTTTAGCTAACCAAATAGCTAATCAAAAGATGTGTTACATTTAAAACCGTATACATTAAATCTAAATTTTTCATTAACATTCATGAATGGAGATTCAAACAACACAAATAAACCACCTAATTTCCTCCCTTCTTAAAGTTTTTATTTTATTTTTTTTATTTTTTTGTATATGTGCTGCAAAAGTTCTTGAACAAAACTCACACATGTCTGTAATGGGTGTGTTTGCTGTTTGCCTGTCTGAAAAAAAAAAATAATAATAATAATATTTTTTAACAGCTGTTTAACTCTGGATGGCCTACTATTGCCAGGATAACAAGTTGGAACAGCACATATTCATCACTGTCAGAGCAAACATCTTTGTTTCAGAAAAAAAATCTGTATTCTGAAACTACCAAGCAAATCTAAAACAATTTGTTTTTGTGAGACAGAGGTTTGTTTGTGGCAAATGTGACATGATTGTTAATGCATAAAAAGCTATTTACTGTTTTTCTTGACTCATTTACATTAAGCGCCAGCCCATCGCAGTCCTAGAGGCGAAATTAATTTGCCATACTTGCGTTACTTTAGTTAATTAGTCCATCCCTGCAGAAGAATAGATGCAAAAGATCTGCTTTAATTTCGGGGAAGTTGCTAAACTTGTGCAAACAGTGGGGCACATTCACCTTTTTGATTATCATATTAATTAATCTTGCTTACTTACTCGTGTAATTTAAACATTTGAAGCTTCCACCCAGAAAGGCAGTCATCTGATTTAATTAAGTTAGACGTCAGATGTAGAAAAGATTATCTGGCGGATGGTTTAGCAAGGCAGGACATCTTGGTCGATCATTGCAGTTTCATTAGTTTTATTAGTACAAAAGAGATTGCAGTCATTAATGCTTTATAATATGATTAGGTCAAAGAGAAAACAACGACAACAACTTGAAGCGAGTGAATATAAAACACTGCATTGTCAAAATTGCTATTGTGGATTTATGTATGGTCAGACACTTGCATGTGCCAAATTATATTATATATATATATATATATATATATATATATATATATATATATATATATATATATATATATATATATGAATATATATATATATTTTTTTTACCAAAATCAAGCTCAAATTGAGTTATGTGGTTCTTGACCAGCAAATTTCAGAGAATTTCAGACATATGTGCTTTCTCTGTCATTAGAAGGGCCATATTTGAGGCAGTAAGTGTATCACATTACGTCAACTTACAGGTTATAAAGTTTACTGTAGTTATGTGGGAGCTCAGTTTTTGTTATGTTATTTGGCCAAAATCTCATGTCATCAACTTTTTCACCACCAGCATTTTTTAAAAATTATTTATTTATTTATTTATTTATTTATTTGTTTGTTTGTTTGTTTGTTTGTTTGTTTGTTTATTTATTTTTATCATTTCCACAAAACTTTCATGGACCCTAATTTATCTGTGTTTTGATCCAGAGATTATGTACTCAGACTCTGTATGTATCCAGAAGATGCATTAGTCACCCCTACCGTATAACAGTGAAAATATGAATCGCTGGAAAATTCTATCAATGGTGGGGAATCAGAGTTAACCCCTTAGCATAGCATCCCAAAGGTTTCTTTTGAAAAAGTATGTGTATATATGTGTGTATGTATGTGTATATACCATATCCACACATGGTTCGGCACGCACTTGCTCCGCGGTTCATGTCATACCTGACGACGCATACGCATCTATAATATTGTTTGTTGAAAATAAATAAAACAGACAGTTAGGCTAATGTATGTTTCTGTCGATGAATAGGCATTCTGGCTTGAGGTGCTTCCCCTAAACTTTGCTCATTGTGAGTGCTATATGCTCTATATGACTTATATGTCATTTATGCCATTGATAGAGTGCGCACGTTGCTATCTGTGTTTAAACTAAACTCATTTAAGCCTTGCCAATTTAAATATTTGAGCGCAAGATGCAAGAAGTTTTGTGCACACATCCGAAGTGTGCACATGGAAGCACGTGTACAGCAAGCAAATATAGAGTTCTCTTTCAAGTCTTGTGCTTGAATGGACAAATTTACACAAAAATTATGTCAACATGCCCATCTTGGAGAGAATATCCTGGCAAACATATGAGGTTATGTCTTAAGTGAACTTAAACACTTGAGAAATAATGCATGTGTTCAGTATCAGTGTACTGATCCAAGCATTATGTCTTAAAGTGACAGCAGCCTAAAATTACTCCTGTCTGTGTTTGCAATGTTAATTAAACAACAAAAGACAAGGAAATCACTCAATGTTCCTGATTGAATGGCTGTGTAATAATTAATAATGATTAATCTTTTTATTTTTTTATTTTTTCATTTATACAGTGGAGATTATATGCAATGTTGTTTTACATATATATATATATATATATATATATATATATATATATATATATATATATATATATATAAAGAAAAATAAAGGAACACTTTTTAATCTGGGAATAGCAATAAGTCAGTTGAACTCCTGGGATATTGATCTGGTAATTTAAGTAGTAGAGGGGTTGTTAATCAGTATCAGCTGCTTTGGTGTTAATGAAATTAACAACAGGTGCACTAGATGGGCAACAATAAGACGATCCCCACAACAGGAATGGTTTTACAGGTGGAGGCCACTGACATTTTTTCTTTACTCATCTGTTCTGACTGTTTTTCACTAGTTTTGCATTTGGTTAGGGTCAGTGTCACTACTGCTAGTATGAGACGATACCTGGACCCTACAGAGGTTGCACAGGCAGTCCAACTCCTCCAGGATGGCACATCAATACGTGCCATTGCCAGAAGGCTTGCTGTGTCTCCCAGCACAGTCTCAAAAACATGGAGGAGATTCCATGAGACAGGCAGTTACTCTAGGAGAGCTGGACAGGGCCGTAGAATGTCCTTAACCCATCAGCAGGACCGGTATCTGCTCCTTTGTGCATGGAGGAACAGGATGAGCACTGCCAGAGCCCTACAAAATGACCTCCAGCAGGCCACTGCCGAATGACCAAAATGACCAAACATTCAGAAACAGACTTCATGAGTGTGGCCTGAGGGCCCGATGTCCTCTAGTGGGCCCTGTGCTCACTGCCCGGCACCGTGGAGCTCAACTGGCATTTACCATTCAACACCAGAATTGGCAGGTCTGCCACTGGTGCCCTGTGCTTTTAAGATAAGATTAGGTTCACGTGAAGGGGTCTGGGGAAGCCATGGAGGTCTCAGGAGGCATATCCATGGAGGGACACATAGACCTCTACAGGCTAGACAATGGCACCCTGACTGCCAGTAGGTATTGGGATGAAATCCTTGGACACATTGTCAGAAGCTATGCTGGTGCAGTGGGTCCTGGGTTCCTCCTGGTGCACGACAATGCCCAGCTTCATGTGGCAAGAGTATGCGGGCAGTTCCTGGAGGGTTAAGGAATTGATACTAGTGATGGGAAGCCCTTTTTTTTTTTTTTTTTTTTTTTTTTCGTGAACCGGGACACTTTGTTTCAATGAACAGGTTGAAAAAAAAACGTATCACCGGTTCTTTTACGTCCTCATGTAATGACGTCATTAATATCTTCCAGGTGCATGAAAATTCAAATTCAAACACATTCAAATAAAGTTATTTGTATTCATAACTTCAGTTAAATAATAATCGTCATTGTTATCATTTAGGTAATGCATTTTCATGTAAACGTTAACAATGCATTTACATTTTGCAAAAGCACACAATACAGGCACATGGTGTTCAAACACGATGTTTTATGTCTTAAAGATATAAAGTAAATAAACTAGTATTCATCACCATTTTCCAGAAACCATCCAGCTCATAAAGTTTAAAATATAACGCGCATACACAATAGTAAATAGTAAAATTAATTTACGTTTTGACTGAACAGTTGCATGTTCATGATAAAATGTTTTATTAATAGAACTTTGCATTTTCAGAACTCAGAACTGCTGCTGACTAAATTAAAAAGTCAAAGCATGTTTCAATTAATATGTTTCTACTGTTTTGAATAACACATTATTCACATTTTAAACACCTTTGCTTTGTTTACGGATTTATTTAATCGTCCTCAGAAATTAAATAAAATGTTCCTGAAAATATCATGCATTATTGTTAAAACAAATAAATGTATGGTTTGAGAGTTTTACAATCCATTTATCATGTTTCCAATCATTAAAATAATAGGCCTACAGTAATTGTGTGATAAACATGTTTCCAATATGTTTAATATTATTACACTTTATGTTCATCCTTCTGAAGAAATTATACGCATGCTCAGCTCATCGGTTCATCGGTTTCTTAGTATCGAACATGTCCGAAAGAAGCAGTTCTCAGTTCTGTGCTGGTGATTCGAGAACCATACATTCAGTTGTACACACATGCTCAGTATCAGCTGCTCGTTCTCATCAGTTCTCTCAGCACAGCATGTCTGTTCATGCTGTGTGTTTGAGTTACTGGAGTAACTATATACTCCAGGATATTAGTTAATTTCGGGTCAGATGGACTGTAAGGAATGTCCGAAAGTGTATAATTTTAAACAAAATTGTGGATCAGTGCTGACACAAACTGTTTGGAATGATTCAGTCCAATTTGTTGAACTGGTTCGACTGGTTCACTAAAAAGAACCGGTTAAAAAGAATGATTAATTCACGAACCGGACATCACTAATTGATACCATTGAATGGCCCCAACACTCGCCTGACCTAAATCCAATAGAACACCAATAGATCACTGTTGGTTTCACCAACAATCTGAGGGTCCAATGGAGTTACGAGGTTTAGTCTGTAGTGAACAGCAGATATGATAGCAATAGGGGTCCCCACTTCACAACCTGGAGTCCCTTTGGTCCACTGTGATTAAGAAAATAAGACCCTCAACTAAACAACTACTGTAATCAGGACTGCCAAAAGTGGAGGGCAGGAATAATGATATCAACAGCCCATTGATCATAGGCTAATCCCATCACGAGTTGCCTTTGTTCACCTCAGCCCTCCATGCCTGAGAACAAGGTGTGAAAGACCAGAGTATCCAGGGCCACCAAACCAGTTCTGGCTGGACCACTGTAAGAAAAAAGAAAGGCCCCAAGAAAAAGACAATATCTATACACTAGGGGTGGGAATCTTTTGTCACCTCACAATCCGATCCGATTCCGATTCTGGGAGTCAAGATCCGATTCCAAAACAATTCTTGATCTACTTTTTTAAAATTTGTATTATTATTAATTAATTTAATTTACCAACTTAAAAAAAAAAAAATAATAATTAAAATACTTATATTTACATAAGTATTAGTAGGCCTACTTTTTAAAATACATACAATAACATACAATTGTATGTTAAGAATTTTAAACTTTAAACTAATATAACTTCAAAACATACAAGCAAGTAGTAAATAATAAAGAGGAGCAACGAAACATATTACAAGCAATAAACAAAGAGTGCTTTCAGTATTTAAGATTATCTGAATGTTTTCTTACTGTAGTTTGATTGTTGCATCATAGACAGTGGAAGTCTAATAAGTTGAATTCAACCTTCAACCTTTATAAACTTTATGAAAGATTATTTTACAGAAGGTTCGAAAGGTGTATGTGTGTGAGGAACTGGAAGCAAGCAGAATACAGGTGTTTCTAAAGCACACTCATCTGAATAAAAACTAAGCTCAGAATCTCAGAATCGATCCAGAATTGTTGGAGAGAGAATCAGGATGCATCAATGGATTGATTTTTTTCCCCCACCTCTACTATACACTAATTGGCTTGAAACCACCAAAAATCGATAGGAAATGAATGTGTGTTGTGATTTCCACTGAACGTTTTAGAGGAATTTTGCTCCAAACTTATGTGACACAAAAGTTTATGGTATTTATGGTACTTTTATAGTTTTTTTTTTTTTTCCTTTTTGTCATTGTGTGGAAAAGAGCAGCATGAACATTCTTCAAATTTCATCTTTTGCATTGTACTGAAGAAGTCATATAGGTTTGGATAGATATAAATTTGAGTAAATGACAATTAATAATTCATTTAAATGTGTATGGTTAAGGGTTGGGCTGTCAAAACAAGAACCACTAAATATAACCCTAAGCTCTCTTTAGAAATGAGCAATGTCACATTTACATTCACCATGAGACTTGCAACACGGCAGCAGAGCTTCTTACCTCTCATACATAGAGCGTGAGCTACAACTCTCTCTGGATGTGGAGGACGGCCAACGCAGAACCTGTACAAACATTCTTTGACATGTAAATTCTAGTTCCCATGTCAACAGATCATCTTTGCAATGTGAGACACAGAGAGTCAGCTCTCTGAATTATGCATCACCTTGTATGATTAGCTCTCCCAGCTGCTCTCCAGGTAATTGAAAAAAAAAAAAAAATAAATAATAATAAAAAAATCACTCTTTTGTTTATAGGAACAAAATTGATTAATTGTCTGGTTTGGCAATGTGGCAGAGTAATGCTGGGTTCAGACTACATGATATCAGCCTAAATTTGGCATGATCCCTTTGACGTAGAGTGTCGTGGTGATTAATAAATGACAATGGCCGTCGAGACACAAGAATCAATCATCTTGCTTAGTGTGTTATAATGAACATCTCTGATGATTCACAACAGAAAGAAAGATTAGCGTGATTTTTTTTTTTTTTTGGCCCTCCACAACAGGTTCAGTCACATACATTTGTGAAGTTGGCCAATAGGAGCACAGAAGCTCCATACACAGCTTTCAAACATGGTGAAACGAAAGACAGAGATGATTGTATTGGTGCTGCTAGGTGGAATTTTGCAATGGAGGAAACATTCATGGAGCTATGGCAACAATACCCTTGCCTTTATTATGTTTCCTTGAGGGACTATCACGACGAGTGAAAAAAGATAAATTCTGGCGAACGATAGCACAGACGCTTCAGCAACCCGAAGAGTGCTGGAATTAGCATTAAGCTAACATGGCTTTGGTAGCCTGTTTGTTAACATTATTGTTTCAGGCAGTCAGTCACTAGTTCTGCTTTCTTGATGACATCACACATGTCGTTAAAGACAGCAAGCGATAATTTGTCGGGAACCAACGTGTAGTCTGACATGTTTCTTGTCCATGGTACAACAAGAATTTAGTCAAAATGGCATAATCTGACAGAATGACTATCATAACAGACAAAAATGTTGTATAGTCTGAACCCATAGGACGTTCTATTTAATTTATTTGAGTATTTTGCAATTTAACACATTTTGAAAAAGTTTTTATGCTGTTTGAAGGACTGTTCGAAGATTTGTTTGATTTTTCTGGCAATAAAATATGTACACTACTGTTCAAAAGTTTAGGGTTAGTAATATATATATATATATATATATATATATATATATATATATATATATATATATATATATATATATATATATATTAAAGAAGTCTCATGCTGGGCAAGGCTGGTTAACATTCACGGGTCGGTAAAGTCGTCTTTGCTTGCTTTTTTTTTTCTTATCAGTGCAAAAGAGACTCAGAATACTCCATCAATTTTGGTCATACAAACAAGAGTTATACATTATTAAAAACTGTGGAATGTCTTCTTTTATTTGTGTACATTCACAGTAAAAACAAAAAGTTGTGCTTTTTGCAAAATAAAGAAAACTAACATGATGCGTGAGCTGCAGTCTCTTTCTCAATGAAGTCCATTCAAGATAGTCCTCAGAAAATTAACTTAGTGAATACTAATCACACAATCATGAGACATGTGTCTAAAGAAACGATGAAATGTCAGGTTTTAAATCATGTAAGTCAAATTGAAAACAAATAGTCTCTGTTTGTGTAATCTGTTTGAAAATAGAAAGATGTCAGTCATTCGTGAGTCAGCTCATTATCCACTAATGCGACCACGCCCACGGATAGCACACTGTATTCTAACACAAATACTGAGGCAATCAATGCAACAGTCAGCGCCTGCATCAGCTTGAAAAAAATGCATCAAGCTTGGTCAGATTTATGTACATTGTTTGGAGACGCAGTGGGGAATAATTCTGGAAGAATTTACCTCAGAGGAAGAGCACAACTTTCATTTTGAAGATCAACTAGATCAAGCCAATGATTGTGAATGGTAAGTTTTTTTTTTGTTTGTTTTTTTATTCTTAAAGCAGAACTAAGTAACTTTTTTTACCTTCATAAATAGTTTTCTAAGTCCTTACGATGGTTATTTGACTTGTAGTGGTGTGTTTGAGGCGAGCACTAACCCCTTCTGGCACGTCTACGCCAGAATACAGCACTTGCAACTTGAGCTGCATCGACCCGACACAATCTCGCCTCATGTTCACGTTCACGCGAGAGTGACAAAATGCTTTACAGTAATTCAAAAACAATGTATATATTATGTCTTTATAAGACAATTTCGAAAATTAGCCACCTCCATCGAGTGTACTGTATTTGCAAATTACCCACCTCCTCTTTCTTGTACTGTATTTGCAAAACTACTGCGCTGGCGAGTGTTGTAGTCGTTGTAGTCCAGAGGTGCACTTGGAGTATTTACGACAGTGTCATTCACTGAAGGAAACTGTAGGGGGAGCTTTGCGAATCTTGCTTAGTTCTGCTTTAAGTTCTTTAATATAGGTTTCATAGACAATTGGAAAAGCTTTTGGGGCAGACCTGATCTGTTGAAAAGAGATGGTATTCATCCCTCCCGGGATGGTGCTGCTCTTCTCTCTAGAAATTTGGCAAATAGTCTTAGAGCTGAAACATGACAAACCAGGGCCCAGATCAGGACGCAGACAAACTGGCTAAACCGACCGTCTGCTAGCCGCCTCACGTCACAGAACTCAGATAATTCACAGCACATAGAAACACTTTCACCTAGATATTATCACATAGAGACTGTGTCTGTACCTCGAACTAGTAAATACAAAAAACTTCCGAAACCTTTTAAGGGTAAAAATTTAATTGATGTTCAAAAAATGAAAATCACAGATAAATCAGATAAACAAATGATAAAGCTTGGGTTACTGAATATTAGATCTATTTCTTCAAAAGCACTTATTGTAAATGAAATTATCACAGACAATAAACTAGACTTGCTGTGTTTGACAGAAACCTGGCTAAAACCAGACGATTACATTACTTTAAATGAATCTAGTCCTCAAGGTTATGATTATCGACACAATCCTTGACAGAAAGGCAAAGGGGGAGGTGTTGCTGTAATTTATAGTAATATATTCAGAATCATTCAAAAGAATTTCAAATATAATTCCTTTGAAGTGATGGTGCTTTATGTAACATTATGTAAGTTGACATTTGTGCTGGCTACTGTATACAGGCCACCAGGGCACCATACTGACTTTATCAAAGAATTTGCTGAGTTTCTATCAGAGTTAGTACTGGCTGCGGATAAAGTCCTTGTTGTTGGTGATTTTAATATCCATGTAGATAATAATAAAGACGCATTTGGATTGGCATTTGCAGATATTTTAAACTCTATTGGAGTTAGACAACACGTGTCAGGACCCACTCATTGTCGTAATCATACCCTAGATCTAATACTGTCGCATGGAATAGATATTGATGCTGTTGAAATTCTACAGCAGAGCGATGATATATCAGATCATTATTTAGTCTCGTGTATAATACAATTAGCCAAGGCTACAAAACCACCACCCAGCCATAAATATTGTAGAACAATCACGTCTGCCACTAAAGATTGCTTTATAAATAATCTCCCCGAGCAGTTTCATCGCCTTAGTATACCTGACAACTTAGAAGAACTCGATGCTGCAACAGAAACTATTGGCTCTCTCTTTTCCAGCACATTAGATGCGGTCGCTCCTTTACGTCTAAAGAAGATTAAGGAAACTAATCCAACGCCGTGGTATGATGAGCACACTCGGGCTCTAAAACGAGCTGTTAGAAAAGCTGAACGTAGTTGGAAGAAAACAAAACTAGAAGTTTTTCACCTTTCGTGGAAAGAAAAAATGATTGAGTACAGAACAGCCATAAGAAATGCTAGATCTACTTATTTTTCAAATCTCTTAATAGAAAACAAACATAATCCTAGGTATTTATTTGACACAGTGGCTAAATTAACTAGAAACAGAGATTCAACTGCTGACGTTTCCATAGAGCACAGCAGTAATGACTTTATGAACTTCTTTACTTGCAAGATTGATAATATTAGAGAGAAAATTATAAACATGCAACCGTCTACAGTTTCTCTTCAGACAGTGCACTGTAGTGTCCCTGAGGTAAAACTAGAATCATTCGCCGCTATAGGAGAGGAAGAATTATCTAAACTTATCAAATCATCAAAATCAACGACATGTATGTTAGACCCAATGCCGACTAAACTACTGAAAGAAATGCTTCCAGAGGTCGTAGGTCCACTTCTTGATATAATTAATTCATCTTTAACACTAGGACACGTGCCAAAAACCTTTAAGCAGGCTATTATCAAACCTCTTATTAAAAAACCTCAACTAGATCCGAGAGATTTAGTAAATTACAGGCCAATCTCGAATCTACCTTTTCTGTCAAAGATACTAGAAAAGGCAGTTTCAACACAACTGTGTTCCTTTTTAGAAAGAAATGGAATCTGTGAGGATTTCCAGTCAGGATTTAGACCATACCATAGTACTGAGACTGCTCTCGTTAGAGTTACAAACGATCTACTCCTATCATCCGATCGTGGCTGTATTTCTCTATTAGTGTTATTAGATCTCAGTGCTGCTTTTGACACTATCGATCATAACATTCTTTTAAAAAGACTTGAAAACTATATTGGCATTAGTGGAATTGCTTTGGCATGGTTCAAATCATACTTATCTGACCGTTATCAGTCTGTGGTAGTTAATGAAGAGATGTCGTATCGATCACAGGTTAAATATGGGGTACCACAAGGCTCAGTATTAGGACCGTTGCTTTTCACTCTGTACATGCTGCCCTTAGGAGAGATAATTAGGAAGCATGGTGTTAGTTTTCACTGCTACGCTGACGATACTCAGCTCTATATTTACTCGCGCCCTGACGAAACCTACAAATTCACAAAACTAACAGAATGCATAGCTGACATTAAAAACTGGATGACAAGAAATTTCTTATTATTAAATTCAGAAAAAACTGATTTCCCAATCTTTGGACCAAAAACTTCCTCACAAAAAAACCTTGAATACTCTCTAACACTTGACGGGTGCTCCATTAAACCTTCGCCCTCAGTTAGGAACCTGGGTGTGCTCTTTGATACCAATCTTTCATTTAAAAGTCATGTTTCTAGTATCTGTAAAACCGCCTTCTTCCATCTAAAAAATATATCTAAATTACGACATATGCTGTCAATGACAAATGCGGAACAGTTGGTTCATGCATTCATGACCTCAAGACTAGATTATTGTAACGCTCTACTGGGTGGTTGTTCTGCTCGGCTTTTAAACAAACTACAGTTGGTCCAAAATGCGGCAGCTAGAGTTCTTACTGGAACCAGAAAGTATGACCATATTAGCCCAGTTCTGTCAAAATTACATTGGCTCCCTATTAAACATCGTATAGATTTTAAAATCTTGCTACTTACTTATAAAGCTCTAAATGGTTTAGCTCCCCAGTACCTAAGTGAGCTCTTAATGCATTATAGTCCTTCACGTTTATTGCGATCTCAGAATTTAGGCCAGTTGATAATACCCAGAATATCAAAATCAACTGAAGGCGGCAGATCCTTTTCCTATTTAGCACCTAAACTCTGGAACAATCTTCCTAGCATTGTTCGGGAAGCAGACACACTCTGTCAGTTTAAAGCTAGACTAAAAACACATCTCTTTGCTCTTGCATACACATAACACATTATCAATACATTAACATTTTTCAAATCCGTTAAAGGATTGTTACGCTGCAATAATTAGGTCGGACGGAACCGAGAACATTTCCTATAACACTAGATATACCTGTACATCAGAATAAGAATGGCATCTACGCTAATATCTGTCTCTCTGCTTATCCTGAGGTTTGCCGGGTGCTGGATCCAGGCCGTATCCAGATCAGATGGAGAACCTGCGTCTGGACCTGACTACAACGTAGCCCAGGAGACAATGGGCCTAAAGATCCAATTCTGGCTGCATCTATAATTCAGATTTTTAATCCCCGTATCCGCTTACATATATTTATATATAATCAATTTTTAATCTCTATAATAAAAATGTACAATTCAGATGTTGATCTCCATATACATTTACATATATATATATATATCTTCCAAGGGGTTTTTTCCCTCCTAGGACTTTTTTCCCAGTGCTAGCACGTTGGGTTTTTCTCCTAGGGGGTTTTTTCCACCCCTGGAAGTCAGCCGACATTGGCTTAATGTAGCACCATCTTGTATATGTTACATATTACCACGCTTGTTTGTACAGTTTTAACCACTTCCCTTTTTTTTCTGTGCTTCTAATATGTAAAGCTGCTTTGAAACAATTACCAATTGTAAAAGCGCTATATAAATAAATTTGACTTGACTTGACTTGACTTTATTCTAATCGCGATACAATGTCTGTGAATATTAATGTCTGCAAGTTTTGTGTGTCTCAGTGTGAATTAATGGGGCAGATCGCGTTTTGTTTACTACACATAACTTACATTGGTAAATTGTCATTTTGGCTATTCCCAAACTATGTTGCTATATTGAGATGAGTGAAATCAACTGAAATACGTAATAAATACTGAAATAAAATGTGTTAGCAATGTATTAAACTGCATATTAACATTTAGGCTATATAAAATAACAAATAAAATACATAAAATGCCATAGAGGTAATATGAATGATTAGATGCTTTGCATCACAAAAATAAATTATATGTTAAAGTATATTAAAATAGAAAACCATTATTTAAATAACAAAAAATATTTCCAAGTATTGCTGTTTTTGTTGTTGTTGTTGATTTTTTTTTTTTTTTTTCTGTTTTTTTTTTTTATAAAAAAAAAAAAATGCAAGCTTGATGAGCAAGAGACTTCTTTCAAAAACATTACAAATAGTAATGTGTCCAATCTTTTGACCGGTACTGTAATTTAAAATATAACAGGCCTATACAAAATTTTCTTCACATGATGTGGGATAAAATGTGCATGAGATCACAAAAATCATGTTTTCTGTCAAGAGTGGACATTATATTAACGTTAATACAATAGCTGATATGATCCTGTTATCACCAAACACCAAATGCCAGGTATGTGATGTTCACTTATATCTTTGAACAGGATTTATTTCCAGGTATAACTTGTGTACTCTGTGTCTTTGACTCTTATTTATATAGTTAACTATATTCTAAATAAACTACAAAAAAAATTAAAAAATAAATATATCTTTTGTCATTGCATTCTTTCTTAGTTCACTCAGTCACATTGACTGAATGGGGGCATGGTCTTAATCTCCTCAGGTGTGAATCACAGCATTATTCATGAAGATTCACACCTCCTCACATATGGCCTTTCTAAAAAAAAAAGTGTCTTAGAAATTTAAAATAAATACATTGTTTTATGTGACTGAGTAAGCAGGCTGATTTTTACAACATTTTGAAGCAAAAACTCAAGACTAATAATATAAAAATATACAGTTCCCAAAAGTCTTGTGAGAAAAGAAAAAAAAAAGTTTAAGTGTGTTTTGAGGCCTAATTTCATTGACTTATTTTTTATTCATTTATTTTTCAAAGAAACACGCATATACAATTCTCTCAAAAATACAAACATGTACATACTTGTTGCTCACATATTATTGTAGCCTAGTTTGTGCTGAATACAGTGTAATGAGACTTTTGTCATGAATATGTTTATAAGCAACTGAAAAAAGCACAAATGTCAGGGCATGTCAAAACTTCTACATGACCTCAAATCAGCCTCAGACTCCAGAGGGTTAATGATAAAAAATAAAAAAAAATAAAAAAATAAAAAAAAAAAACAGTAAAAAAAAAAAAAAATAATAATAATAATAATATTGTAAAATATGAATAAAACAACTGTTTTCTATTTGCATCTATTGAAAAATGTAATTTATTCCTGTGATCAAAGCTGTATTTTCAGCATCATTACTCCAGTCTTTAGTGTCACATGATCCTTCAGAAATCATTCTAATATGCTGATTTAATGTTAAAGAAGCATTTCGTACCATTATCAATGTTGAAAACAGAGTTTGACATTTATGCTTTCAAAACTACAATAAGTGTACAAAGTCCAGTAAGATTATTATACCTGTATTCCCATCACGTTGTAGTAAACAGCTTAAATTATGTCACTTTCTCTTGCTACAAAATGGAAATTATGGGGAAATTATTCAGTAACAGGGTTGCCTGGAAAACATGGGACACAGGTAAATGTGTATTTCATTTTTAAAATACTTTTTCCTCAATAGTGGACCAGACAATGGTGGCAGTTAAAAGTTTCTCACTGGAAGTTTACAGAATTCATTCTTTACAGAATAAGAAGAAGAAGAAGAAGAAGAAGAAAGATTCACCACAAAGGTAATCAATATAATATAATTTGAATATTTACCATGTGATATAAATAAATTTATGTCATGTTTTAAAGGCCTCTTGGTAATTTGATTGGGGTGACCCTTACGTATTTCCAGCCAATTACAGGGTCTGTTTACTTCAGTAATAAAATGAGCAGTCAAAGCTGAGCTGAAGCAGCAGAGAGCTGATCTTGTGTCTTTGATTGAAGGTTACAGTCATCCACCACAGCACTCATCTTAGATCACAGATCACACTGGCTGTGTCATGTTATATCTTATATCTAGTCATAAGTGTGATCACAGGATAAATTATGTTCTCTCCAATCTGATTTAAGCATGTTTACAGTTTTCAATGTTGGTTACAATTAGGGCTGACCGATATATCGCATTCGATTGTCACGCGCATTTCGTCCGTAAAGCCGGTTCCCTGATTACAGCTAAATCGCCATCACCTGCTTTCAAATGGAGCGCCATTTAATAGACAGAGCCGTAGTTCACTGACAAGCCACGCAATATCACGTTCATTATCGAAGGCGATTCATCACACACATAGGCAGCAACAACATTGCACCTTTTGAGGTATAGAAAGGTACTAAAGACATTGTTAAAACTATCGACGTGACTACAGTGGTTAAACCTTAAAGGTGCTCTAAGTGATGTCGTGTTTTTAGGCCAAAACATTTTTTGTCACATACAGCAAACATCTCATCACTATCCGCTAGCTGCCTGTCCCCTGAACACACTGTAAAAACGCTGTCTCTGTAGTCGCCACAAGCTCCAAAAACGGCAATAAAAACAAATTGGTGCAGCCTGGACCATGAAACATAATAAATGCTCCAGCCAATAAACGACAAGAATGATTTTAAATGCGCGTTCATGACTGTTTCAGGAAACACGGAGGGGAGGAGGAGGAGGAGGAGGAGGGAGGGTCCAGCTAGCCTCTGTTTTGTTTGACAACACTTCGAACGTCAACAGGAAGTTACATCCACCCAGGATCGCTTAGAGAACCTTTAATATCATGAAGCGATGAGAATACTACTTGTGCGCACACACACACACACACACACAAAAAAAAAAACTTTATTCAACAACTTTGTCTGTCCTCTGAAGCTCTGCAATTAAAATAGCATAGTAGTATGACAGTGTTTATGTCTGAACGCAGACTCAGTATTGTCCAGCTCCTGCGTCATCATCACATGCATGTGTCATGCTGCTCACATGACCAGAGCCGGCCAATACTGAGCCACCGTTGGGACAGAAACACCGGTTTTCAAAATGTCTTTAGTACCTTTCTGGACCTCAATAGGTGCAATGTCGTTGCTGCCTATGTGTGGATCAGATACCCTCAGATGTCATCAATAATATCTTAGTTTGTTTGAGTACCTAATGACAGAAATTTCATTTTTAATGAACTAATCCTTTAAAGCAGTTTATTATTATTTCCACTTTTGTCTGTATAGTGTACTGGATACCTTTAGCTATTTAAAATAGTATTGTGTGAGGGATTAAGCCATTTGAATCATATTTTAGTTTTGGTGTCCCACTTCAGCATTTACAAATAATGTTACTGTAATATTTAAAATATGAAATGAAAAATACACCAAAATCATGCAAAAACACATTTAAAAAGTATTTGAAATCCTCAGAAGCAAGGTCCAAGAATGAACATGTTAAACTTTAGTGTGTAATGTTGCTTTTTGAGCATGAAAAACATCTGCAAAGTTACAAAGCACAAAGTCACCCCAAAGGGAGTTATTCTCTATATCAGTGTGTACTGTTTCTGAACTCCCTGAAATGCCTCAATTGTAGTCTTGCGTTTTCTTCCGGGAATGAACATGTCACAATATCTCTTGTTTAAATAATTCCCACCCAAGGCATATGCAAAATGAAGGGGTGAGGTCTGGTTGAATTAGCTAGTAGTTTGTTGAAACTTGCAGTTATGGTAAGAGGCGTGACATTTCCCAAACACACTCGAAGCACGTGACAAATCACAACACACTGGTCCAGCCAACCAATCAGACCACATTGTGCTTTTGCGAAGGATGGGATTCATAGAGAAACAGGGCTGGATTTCCCAAAAGCATTGTTAGCCAATTATGGTCTCAAGTTCAGTTGAATTGTTCTGATAACAATGGAACTTGTAACCATAGTTGACATCTCGGGTTACTTGACTGTAATGCCGAGTTCAGACTGCATGATTTTAGCCCCGATTTTGGCTCGCCGACAGGTTTTGAGAAATCACCGACAAATGCCCGAAATCACAGGCAAATCGGTGCTCGTTCATGCGAGTGACAATCACGCAGTGTGAATGAGCAAAGACGTGATCTGAGAGAATCGCCAACGAGTCGCCGACACCCGTAAGATATTTGGCATGCTAAATATCTGGACCTGTCGGCGATTCAAAATCCTGCAGTGTGAAAAGTGAAAGTTTTGTATTTTTTGTATTTCAGCACATTGAAAGTTATGTATTTAGCTCCAACTGTCATTGCAGAACACACAATCCACAGTCTCCCCAACCATTTCCTCCTCCACATTTTTCTTTTCTTTTTCTTATATTCGCTGCAAATCAGTGCACAGGCAACTCGTATTGCAAGCTTCTTGCGGGCTACCATTTTTAATAATAATAATAATAACTCCGGTCCTGCACGCGTGATATCGCGTTGTTTCCTTGTTACATCTCGCGTGTGTTTGGTTGTGAAACGTAGTTTGCGTGCCAGACAGATTTGTCGGCGATTCTTCCTATTGTAAAGTCATGCAGTGTGAAACCTTCTGTCGCCGATCCATCGTGCAGTTTGAACACAGCAGCGACTGAATGCTGGCCAAGATAGTCAAGCAGTGTGAAAAGAACAGTGACCCGACTACTTTGAAAATTGTGTAGTCTGAACTCGATTTAACCTTGTTCCCTAAAAAAGCGGGAACGAGATGCTGCGCTATGACCTATGGGAAAACATCTTTGTTTCACAGGTTGTGAAGAATGTGTGGCAAACAAGACAAGGAACTTGGCTTTATATAACCTCTGATGATGTCATCATTGGAATGTGTGCTCGTGAGAGGCTATAAATAGATGTGAAACAGGTGCGCCTTCAGGCATCATGAAGAGTTGTCTGGACACGCCCCCAGTGCAGCAATGTAGTGCAGCACCACACTGAAAGTGTCTGGACCACTCAGGGTTGAGTAGTGTGTGCTCACAAGCATGAGAAAGGTCTCAGACATGAGCTTGAGATGTTGACTCAAGGACATGTGAGCCTGAAGTATCATGAACATACAAACTATAAAATCTGATGAATGTGTGCAGAGAGGACCATATCACATACTTGTTGCAAGGGGGCTTGTCAAAGCCTTGGAGGAATGAGGTAGAATGAACCCTAACTCCTAGAGGTGAAGCTTGACCACGTACCTTGTAAGATAGGGCAATGGCATCTCTCATCCAGTGTGACATTGTTTACTCAGTGGCAGCCGCCCCCTGGCTACAACCCCCATAGCAAATGAAGAATTGCTCTGACTTACACCACTGGCTAGTGCGGTGGACGTAAGTCTGAAGAGCACGACTGGACACAGTCGTTGAAGTTTCCCCTGCTCCAGCATAGTGAAAGGCAGAGGACAGAAGATGCACTGATGAGAATGGAACTTTAGGTAGATAATCAGGGTGAGGATGTAAAATAGCTTTGACCATACCAGGGGCAAAGTCTAAGTAGGATGGCGACATCGACAGAGCCTGCAAATCCGCCTTTCTTCTTTAGTGAACTAATGGCCATGAGAAAAACCATCTTCAGGGCAAGAAGCTTGTCAAGCATGACCCTGCTAATAACTTAATATGCTAATAACAGGACTGAAACAACCTGGCAGTGAAATGGGTCTGCACGGCATGCAGTACACCACCTTTCAAAGACACACCATTTAGTAACATAGATTCTTCTTGTGGAGGAAGCCCGAGCACTGAGAATAATCTGTACAATGTCAGATGGAAGCCCAGTATCCCTCAGTTGGTCCCCCCCAGGGGCCAAGCATGAAGGTTCCACCTTGGACCGGGGATGAAATATTGTCCCCTGTGCCTGAGACAGAAGGTCCCTCCTGTTCATTTTTATCCAGGGCAAGTCATTGAGGAGGGATATTATCTCCAAGAACCAAACTCTGGTCGGCCAACGAGGCACTATCAATAAGAGGCAAGAGCCTTGATGACAGACCTTGGCCAGGACTCTGGGGAGCAGAAGTGGAAGTGCATATAGACACAGCCCGGGCCACGCATGCATCATTGCATCCAGACCCAAGGGAGCTGGGTGACTCTCTTGAGATAAGAGGTCCACTGCATAGACTGTCAGAGTCAATTGACAATTGAGAAGAGGTCCACTGCTGCATAAATTCTCAAATCTGTTTGACTATCTTGGGGTGGAGTTTCCATTCCCTATGTGTCACAGCCTGTCTGGATAATAAATCTACTCCCACATTCAAATGACCAGGGATGTAAATCACCCTGAGGGACAGGAGCTTGTCCTGACCCCAAAGCAGAACCTGCTGTGCAAGCTTGTTCAGACGGTGCGAGTGCAGTCCGCCCTGAACTACATTGTCCTCTGGGCAGGAGAGGAATGCTTTTCTTGATGCTGAGTCTCAACATCAGAGATACAAGATGAGCAAGGACAACATCCCAATGTCGAAACACAAATGAGGCTAGGCCAGGATCAGCCAGTCGTCTATGTAATTCAAAATGCAGATGCCCTGGAGTCGCAGCACAGCCAGAGCTGCATCCATGCTTTTTGTGTATGTGTGGGGTAACAAAGCTAGGCCAAACGGAAGAACTCGATACTGGTAAGCTTCACACCCAAAATCGAACAGCAGGAACTTCCTGTGTTGTGGCAGAATAACTACATGAAAATATGCATCCTTGAGATCAACTGTGACGAATCAATCTTTGTGTTGGATTTGCAACACAATCATCTTGATCATTAGCATCTTGAACTTGTATTTTTGGACTGAACGGTTTAGACCACAAATATCTAAAATCGGATGCAGCCTCCCATCTTTCTTGGGAACCAGAAAGTACTGAGTGTTGAAGCCTGTTTGAATCAAATTTATGCAGTTTTACTGATAAGGTGAACATATCTTTTAGGAAGTTTATAGGCTATATTTTTTTAGTGGAAACAGATAGGCCTACTTATTTATTACAGTGTAAATACAATTGTCTTTCTCGGCGCTTCACTGAAGTATTTTAAAAAGGAAACATGCAAATCTTACCGTTTTCCTCAAATTATATCCTTCATATACAGTGGTAATTGTTTGAAGATCCTTCACATGACATCAACACCTCCTGCAGCTGCGGTTGAACAGTCAGATATTATCATTGGAACTATTCAAACTGGACAACGGACCATTCGACCACCAAATCCAGCAGTGTCTTCCATAATATCGAAGTTAAGTGTGCATCGATCGTCGTTCTCGCTAAAATATTTTGTCATAACATCTGCAGTTTAGTCTAAAGATGAATTATTGTGCTCCTAGTGCTCCTCGCTGTCATTAAAGCAGCGTGTCACAGGAAAAGTGATCGAAAATGGCACATCTACTATCAAAATTCATATCACGTTTGATTAACTTCTCTGTAATGACTGTGTAATTTCAGTGCTTATCGCCATTAGTGAAACTGTAAAATTAATGTAAACATGTATATCAAAATGAAAACGTGAGTTTCCATGTGAGTTTAAAATCATTCTTTTATTTATTTAAACTTTTATTGTGAACATGCACTGTACTTATGATTATGACTCATAATGAGGATTTAAAGTGATTTTCCTTCATCTGCCATCAGTCCCTCAGCTCACCATCGGTGTCGCCAAACTCTGTCTCCAAAATGTTCGTACGCATGGGTAAGAGTTTGCCTGAAGGCAGAAGTTTCCCGTCAAGTTTGTTTTTATTAATCTCAACTTATGTTGTGCGTAGGCAAAGTTTTATAAATGAGGCCCCTGGGCCCTCATTTATCAACAGTGCGTAGAAAAGGTTCTAAAAATGCATTTCAATGACATCAACCAATACCCTCAAACATCACTTTTTCTTTTTTTTTTTATACATATGAGTTTTAAGATGTTAAATAATGCTCATATTTGTTCTTTAACTGAGAAAAAATGCACTCCATTTGAATCCAATTGACCACAAATTATGTTGTCACAAGAAACTCAGATGCAATCTCAAGAGCACTAACTAATTAAACATCTTACAAACGACAAAGGTCTAACTTGAACAATGCCGTTCTCACAAAGTTAAATCAGCGTTATTAATAACAACTTTCAAGCTTTTGAAAAGATGCTCATATACAGATACAGTATTTATCTAGACTTATATCCTCCACATTTCTTAAACTATTGTGCCATGAATCCTATAATTCAAAGTAGAGTTGTCAGAAAAAATAGAAAAAGACACCAGATACCTTTTTTTTTTTACAATATCAGTAGTACAGCATTGACACACTGCATTTTTTTGGCATTAAGTAATGAAACATTATTTCATTATGTCACTAGGGGTTGGAACTCTATGGCATTTCTATTTTTAGCTCATATAAATGAAGTCCTCCCTGGACTATGCAGTTTTCCAGTCAAGGTGCCTTTGTTTTGCAGACCAGTCTGGTTTGCATTTACCCCCAAAGTGGTCTCGCCACTACAGAAGATTATTTTGATTTATGATGTTCCAGACATATATAACCATGGAAAGTCTGACATTTATTTTTGCAGGGGAAGTCTGACCACATTGCATTTATTAGGGTCTTTCCAGACCCTCACTTTCACTTGACTCATTTAAAGTTGATAAAATTGGAAAAAGAACAGCATTTTTCAAATCATTTTTGTAGGTTTGCAGAGATGACGGTGGCTATAGGTACCGACCTAGACAGCATTTTTTGGGCATCATAGGAGCATTGAGACCATTTAATCAAATGCTCATTAGTGAGTTTCTAGGAACAGCTATAGATGCAATGTGTTTTAAAGTATGTTCTCAGGTTGTGCAAAGCCTCTAGGCCTTTTTCAAGAACTTCCATAATGAACCAGTGGGCAACATTATTTAATCAAACAGACATTTTAGACAGTAATTTTAGTAACACTATTTTAAAGTATTCTTGTTATACATGTTACATGTACTTACTATAGTATTAACAGTAAATTATTCATAATTACAAGCTACTAACCCTAAAACCTAACCCAGTAGTAAGTGTGTTGCTAGTTAATATTAATGAGTGCATATTTGTATGGTTACGCTGTAACAATTACACTTAATATAAAGTGCACAATATTCTTTATAATTTGATTCTTCCAATATCTATGTCAATTGACTCTGACAATTTTAATGCATTAATCTTTAAAGTTGTCAAGCTCATAAACAAGGGTGAGCTGGATCTAAAGTAGAGTATGATTTAATAAAATCAGACTTAAAATAATCCAAAAGAATAACAAAAACACCAGGAAACACCAGTAGCAAAACTGAACAGCAGGAGCAGAACTGAGAACACCAAACAAACAGCCATCCAAGGAAAAAACATGACAAAGAACCAGGGGCAGCGGAAAATAAAAAAGAAGAAGTTGGGGGGGGGCATAAAACAGAGTGAAGCGGATTCCAGACGTTCCAAACAAAAATACAAAACACAACCAGGTGTCCAGGAGCAGAGGCAGACAAGGGGTACACACCACCAAGGCGGATCAAGCGAAGCTGAAGACTACCAAGGAGGAGCAGAAGACTATTGTGGTGACGGTCGAGCTGGAGATGACGGTGGAACCGATGAAGCTGAAGAAGATGGTGGAGCCTGCGGTGCTGGAGTCCCAGCAGGGCCGGCAGAGCTGGTGACAATGCTGGGGCAGAGGACCACTGAACGTGAGGAGGCCATGGTAGTACAGAGACAAGGCGCCCATAAAATCTGAAGATGACCTCCCTGACTGTGGCAGAGAGCACAGAGAAATCAGTGACGGCCTCTGAGGTAGCAACAGAGCGATCAGGGGGAACAGAGAGTTAATTCAGGGCAGGCATTGAGTTTAGAGTCTGCCTCCGTGGCCATGAAGGGACAGGCAGATGGTTCAGAGACGGCCTCCTTGGCAATGACAGGACAGGCATAGAGTTCAGTAATGCCTCTGAGGTAGTAACAGAGCCGACAGGAAGCACATAGAAACAGCCTCCATGGCTGTGAAAAGGAGCACAGAGGGTTCAAAGATGGACACCTTAGCCAGGATAGGACAGGCAGAGGGTTCAAGAGCAGACATCGCTGCCTTGGGAAGAGCTGTAGCAGGCACCACCACCTCAAGAAGAGCTGTAGATGTGTGTGCAGCCCAAACACACCAGTGGGCTTAGAAGTACTGAGACCACCGGACTTGGGACCACTGGACATAGAAGCACCAAGACCACCAGATTTGGGATCACTGGACTTAGTAGTGCTGAGACTATGGGACTTGGGACCACCGGACTAATAACCATCGTACTTGGAAATGTTGCAACTGTGGTGGGCCAAGCTCCAGAAGCGGTCTGGGAGGTCCAGGAGGTCAGTAAGATAAGCAATGTCCAAAAAGTCTCTAGTGTGCTCCTCGGATGAATGTGTGCTTTGACAGAGCCTAAATAATCTGATTGATCCATGTGGTCTGGAGTTCTGTAATGCAGCTTTTTTTCAGAAACTAGGGAGAGTTGATCCAAGTGCAATCAAATAGTCAAAAACACATTTGTATATCTAAAGCTTTAAAAAAAAAGTCATTGCATATGTACACAGTATATCAAGGGTCAGTCTGTAAAGAAACACAACATGGAGTTAGAAGCATAAAACCTGGACCTCTGAATCATGAAGAGAAGTAATTTTGATGTGGTTTCATGTGTCATCTTTTACTTTATTTCCAGCATCCAGATTGGTTTACATTTGAAAGCCGCAGAATTTCTTCAACCACAATGTATGCAGGTTTTTAATCATGGTGGGGAATCCGTAATGGTACTACCAGACACCTCATGGGACTCATTATGTCTGACGTTTGCTTTGCACGGTCACAAAACGCTCCAAGGAATATCAGGCCGTGTTACAGGAACAAGACTGAAAACACTGTTCTCCTTTGATGTTCCAGTATTACATAAACACTACTAAACAAATCTAAACGCTTAAGGGAAACTAAGATAGAGTGGCAAACCTTCACTTAAAAAAAAAATAATAATAATAAAATAAAATAATTAAATGAGGGCAACAGTTGTATTTATTTATTTTGTCTATAAAAAAAAAAAAAAAAAAAAAAGGTCAAACAATGCAGCCATATTAATTTTGCCCCAATTTATGTGGGGTACTGGGTAAATTTGACAGAACACATTTACACATTTTATTTATTTATTTATTTTTGGAACTAAATGCATTAATCTAACTCACCTGCTACGCTTGTTGGTTTATCTTCCTCAAAACATGTCTGAGATAACATGAAGAGAGAGAGAACTGTGAAAGACTAAATCCATAAAATCTATGGCAACATCTCCAAGATGGAGAATACCTACAAAACTACAGTACTATGAAAAACTGCTGTAAATTGAGGATGTTTTCATAAATAATTTCATAAATAGATCAAATCAATATTTGGTATTTTGGCCTAGATACATTTGCACAATTTTAAACACATTCAAATTCACATAGTCTATATTGATATGTGTACACATTGTATTTATTGCTAAATGCCCAAGACTATTAAGCTAAAGAAACATATTGGAGCAACCAGGGGTAAAGTGTCTCACTCGAGGGAATAATGTTTAGGAATAATGTCAGCTCCAACATCGAACCATCTGCAAGCTGTTTGTAACCAGTCCTGGGGTCTCATTTATAAAACTTTGCATAGATTTCATCCTAAAAGTGTACATATGCACAAAAGCTAGATTCTGTGTACGCACAAAAAAAAAAAAATCCGATTTATAAAACCATGCGTATGCCAGATCCTTTAGCGTGTTTTTGTGTAGTAACAGTACTACATCATTAAGGTCTTACATATGTTATTGTGTATTATTAACAAAACCATTATGTACAGACATTAAATGACTTGCCAATCACTATAAAATCATTTCACTGCAGAGTAATAATGAGTGGAGGCCACTGTCACGATCCTGTCAGTGATCATATCACCAAATATCACCAAATGTATACAAGTGCAAATAATCACACTTTTTTTAGAGATGTTTTCTGCATGACTGCACAAAAATACCAGACTCAGGAGTTGATGGACATTCAGAAAGACAACTTACAAATCATCTGAAATAGGCTTAGACAAGCACAGCTGGTCGCCAATTCATTCTTGCCTTTTGAATATTTAACAAATAAACCCATTTGCAAATATTCACAACACAGATAACATTAATACATTCAGACATGAGAGGATTTTCAAATGCATTATGTGATTTTAACTAATAGGACTCAGTAGGATATTATTATAGTAATAAGTCTAAATACGCAAGTGACAAAAGTGTTGTCATGGTGCAAACACGTAGAGGAGACAGACCAACCAATAGAATGACTGACAGATATTTTATGGATTGTACAAACAATTCTGGGAAATGTATTGTACAAAAATGCAATGAGTTATTGATATTTATGATAATTAACAACACTAGAATTACTACAAAATTATGGTTGGTGGGAGGCACGCTTATAACATGAACCGTTTTAAATACGCCTTTAATAGCTTTCTGGGAATTGAAAGTGTTAATTGTATTGCTGGCAATGCAGGCCTCACTGAGCCATCGGATTTTATAAAAAATATCTTAATTTGTGTTCAGAAGATGAACGAAGGTCTTACGGGTGTGGAAAGACATGAGGGTGAGTAAATAATGACAGAATTTTCATTTTTGGGTGAACTAACCCTTTAAATACTTTGTTACTTTTTTACACATACTTTTCTGCAGAGCTCCTTTTACTTCCTGTCCTTGAACCATTAGCTTCAGAGGAGAATAGAAATCACCTATTCAAGTAACACAGCACAAAAATCTGCTTTGAAAACGTATAATAATTTTAATCTATTTCATTCATTCTGAACAGGAATGAAAAGAGATAACTCCATCCATCTCCACACAATACACAATAACTCCATTTTTAAGGTTATGTTAGTGAGGAATTATTTTTTTCTTTAGACATTTAAGTTTTTCAGGTAACACTGGGATTTTTCAAAACGATATGCAGAGCTGTAGGTTCTACACTATTAGAAGAAAAGGTTCTATCAGGCTCTTCATATATAGAATCTTTTAGGGTTTCCCACCATGGCATCATTTTATTGTAATTAATTTCCTTTTAAAATAATAATAATAATAATAATACATTTTTTTAACAGTGAATTTAACAGCTCGCTGTCACATTTTGTTATTGTAAAGCACAACAAAAGGAGTAAGGAACAAAAACAGTTTTTAATAAATCACAACCACAAGCAACTTAGTTTGACTAATTTTACCAGACATTCTTCTTATTATTAGTTCTTCTTGTGTTTAGGAATAATATGTCAGCATTACTGTTAGTTTCTATTACTATAGTATGCTGAACATCTGTAAGTTATCTTTGAAGTGTAAATGTGAACGCTCATGTATTGATGTTTTAAGTTTAGTTTTAGTAAATTTCTTTCTGGACTGGGGAAGAAGGTTTGAGTTCTGAAAGTTACAGATATTTACAGATTTTTATAGTACATCACAGAACTCTTTTATCTTGAAAGATCAAGGGCAGTGTTATTCCTTGTGGCATGGATGCTATAAGAGATAACCTATATCATGTCTATAATTAATGTTTTACATTAAGTTTTACATTGATATTCATGTGGGAAAGAAAATGGTCAAAACAAGGAGTATAGCCCATTATGGCAGAAGTAAAATGCATCTGTGGTCTTCAAAGTAAGTTCTGTTACTGTATCATAATCACACACATCCCTTACTGTCAGATATATGCTAGGATTTAAATTGAATATTGAACACACACTTAATTAATAGGAATGGCACCACTCCTTCTCTTTCCTCAGTCAGATATGTGCTGCCTTTGTTTGTGTCTAAATAACTGCAGAAAAGGTCACAGAGCCCATAATTGCAGACTGAAAAAGCCTTCAGCTGTAAACTGCCGCTCAGCTTGGATTATGCATTATTGTGTCAATGCCATTTGAACAGATACCAGGGCCTGAGGGAGAGATAGTGCTCTAATGCCTTGATATTGCAGCAGATTCCGCAATGGAAGTTTAAGACGAAACAAATAGGTTCATTTATTTATGTCTTTTTTTAATAAGACTTAGTATTAGGGTTTAAAAAATGTCATGAAATTAATTACATAATATGATTATAAGCTAGTCATATTTAAATGCAATTAATCACATATGAAATAAAGATATTTCAAAGACATTCCGTGTATCTTATGTGAATGACTCCAACTGAATAAGTGTGATTTGGTGAGTAGCGTAGCCGTGTTGCTAAATAATGGGCTTTAACTATTACAATATTTACAATGTATGTATTTATGTATTTTTGTATTTGCTATGTGGAGTGCATTCAAATCAGCTAGCCGTGAATTATCACACTTATACCATTTGGCAGCATTGACAAGATAAAGCTGTCAATGTTGTTTGCAGCACTAAATTTAAGTGGAAGGGTTAAATTATGGTTATTTTTGTCAGCCAAAGACTCATTAGAAATAGCATTCTGTCTCTGAGAGAGAGAAAGAGAGAGATGAGAGATGTACATGTGAATTACCTGCATCTGTGCAGCATTTCTCTACTAGCAATGAAACTGTGAGCATAATTACTTCAAAAACAGTGACGTTACCACCTCCTTGTCTAGTAATATAATGTAGTGATTCAGTAGCTAATTGATCGATAAAAGTCACATAACAGCATTGACAAGTTTCTGTGCTCTTGAATGTTGATGTCCAACATTTGTGTGTGAGTGACTTTGTGTTTGCTCAAATAAAAGCAGCACGTTAATACAGAATGATGATTAAACTGACTTGGAGCTATCTGTGCATTAAATGGTTCTAATGCACACCTTCAAGCCAATCAGAATTGAGTATTCAGACAGACCATGGTGTAATAAAAGAGATGAACTTTCTTATCTAGAATTTGAAATGTGATTCATTTGATTTATAGATGTAGTAGCTATATCTGCTGTCCATGGTACTGAAATGTGTAAATGTACAATTGAATATTGTATGCGACCACAGATACATTATCATTCTGACAGTTTACAGCCATAGATAAAACTACACTGCATTTTCACACCAGCCAAAATCAACTGAACACAGTGAGTAAATAATATTGGGTTTTTCACAGGAACCAGGTGTGCTTACATTCAGAAAATCTATGAAAGAATACAAATGTGAAAATAGGGAGAATCCCTACAGCTCTACTTTAAAGTAGTTATTATTTATTGCATTATTATTCCCAACCAAGAGCATGTGTACCACAGGTAGTATTTAAGCAAATTTGAGGTGATACTTTGGTAGCATTTTATTTCAATGGTCTACATTAGATATTCTACTAACTATGTAACTACATGTCAACTAGCAGTCAAGAGAGTATTGGTAAACTGTCTAACAAATATCTTCCTACACTTTATTTGATTCTCCCCAACAGACATTCTACTGACTATAAGTAACTTTGCAACTACATGTCAACTTATTCTACTAACCCTAACCTAACAGTCTACAATACTCTGAGACTAATGAGAGTTAGTTCACATGTAGTTGCATAGTCCCAAGCCATCAAATCACTATTGAACTTAAAACTAAACAGAAAAATAACAGAAAAATTATCAAGATACAATGCATACCTGTTTTAACATGCATCACATACTGTATAAATGATCACCACAGCCCAATACTGTCATATCTGCTAGGCCATGCCTCCAAACGGCATAAGAAATACTGACTTAAAAATCTGCAGCTGAACTCAGAGTATAGCGCCATTAGACATCCAAGACATTAACCGAATGTAGCACAATCCATTTGGTCTTAATCATCATGGGTGAGTGTAAGGTTGACTTTGAAAGCTAACAGACACCCCAAACTCATTTTCCATTAGCTGTTGATAATTAGCTGGTGTGGTAAAGTGGTGTGTTTGCTTTGTAAATAAACTGTGCCATTTACATTAGCCACCTTTTCCTCTGTCAAAGTCATTTAGCAGGTCAGCTAAGCAGTTAATGGTTTGCAAACATTTATATAAACGTCCCGGTTTTGCACTGCTGAGAGTCAAAGTGGATTAATCTGAACTTGGCGTATTAGTGTAAGGATCAAGTCCACAAATATGTCTGGGTTTCAGAGCTTTGGGTATTAAGTTTCACTTAATGATTTGAGACGAGACACTCACAGAAGGTAACATTACTCTATAAACGACTTTGTTTGCTGAAATATCTCGTTTTGAAAATGTTACATCATTTAAGAGGATGTTGTTAAAGTTATTAAAAAATCTATAATTTATTCACACAATATTTACTTTGTTTACGACGACTTTGTCATTGAAGACATGTATGACATTTTGTCTTTAGTGGAGGTCAAAATTTATGGAAAAGAGCTGCACAAAAAATCTTCAGAATAATTCCATTTGTGTTCACTTACATTTGCGATGAAACAGAAGTAATGAAAGATCAGAAAATATTGTCACGTTCATCTGAAAAAAAAAAAAAAAAATGTAGCACAGGGTTCTAGTTATTGATTGAATGGATGCATATCTGAATTTGAGCATACAACCAATTGTAAGAAAGGGGTGGAGTTTAAACTGACTAAATGATTGGAGAATTTCGGCATACATCAAATATAATTTTTTGAAATGGAACAATTTATTGAACTTTTAGAAAAATTCTAAACAAATTTTGTTGAGTATCATTTGTGATACATCAGGCTTTTTATGACTATTATAGTATAGTGAGAATATGGAGCTCATACTCGAGGAGAAACCACCCCCCCATTCAGAGGCCCAAACTGGGCACACATATGCAATTGGGTGCTAATATTTAGACTGTATGGTGGAAAAAAAAAAAAAAAAAAAAAAGATTAAATTCTGATAGTTTGTAATGTAAATCAATGACATCTTTATAACAGTATAGCAAACTTCTTATATAAAATGCATATAAATATCAGTATTCACTCTGTACCAATAATGTGTCTTTGTAAGATGATATTCAATTGATTAATTATATATAGTTTTATTGTAGGGGGCATAATGCAAAGAAATACAATGATGATTGAGGGATGAACAATTAAACCTCCCTCAAAAGCCTGATGATCATGTTTGATACTCACATTTTGAATGTACGGATAATCAAGTAAGTTGCTTCAGTCCACTTAGTGTTCATCTTGAAATATTATGAACAATATAAAAGTGATTCTTATGTTTACTTAGATGACAGATGGCATGTAGTAGATTGTGTACAACAGGTTTTTCAGCAAACATGATCATGATGAAAATTTAGAGGCCTTAGAAATTTGTGTATCAAATATGACACAGTAAGCTTTATAAGGTTAATCACTTTTGGGTGAACTAATCCTTTAAACAATTTGTCTGATTTACACAGTCCAAGTTTTGATCCATTAATATTCCATTTCTCCAGTGTCACAGAATATCAAATTACTTTTAACATATTAGCTTTTAATACATCTAATTATATTAGGAATAAAAATATCAGCACCTTGAAGCCCTTTGGTCTCTTTTCAGATGAGGTAAATTAACATCTTATGAATTGTTTCATTAATTGGCATGCAGGTGAACTGCTGTGTTTCACATGACTATAGGAGGCCTGCTTAATGCTACCCTTAAGTCTGACAGCTAAATTACATTTAATGAGATTTTCAAAAAGGTACCTGAATCTTGTTAAGTTCAAATAACTCTCATTTCAAAGTAACAAAGTTCCAAACACTTTGAAATTGAAGGGAAAATTGTAAATCCATTCTTAGAGTGCTTAAAGCTTTTCCTGTGATTCACATCAGAGCTTCAATGCACCTTCCAACGCAAGCTTTGACCTTCACATGAAAAACGTTGCAGATAGCGTCATGGAGAGAGCAATTGAATGAGGTAGAAAGGGAAGTGGACAGTGGTAGGAATTTTTGTGAACCTCATGAATCAGAGTTATTTATTTATTTTTATTTATTTGCAAATTCAGAACGATTTGATTCTATACGAATCCAGATATCACAAAATAAAAAGTATCATAATTGGAGTTAGTTACTTCTACTATGCGATAACTAAGGGTGGAACAACAACACATCGATATGGATCGATACACTGACTTTGAACGTGGTATGGTTGTTGGTGCCAGACAAGCTGGTCTGAATATTTCAGAAACTGCTGATTGACTGGGATTTGCACAAACAATCATCTCTAGTGTTTATAGAGAATGGTCTAAAATAGAGAAAATATCCAGTGAGCAGCAGTTCTGTGGGTGAAAATGCCTGGTTGATGCCAGAGGTCAGAGGAGAATGGCCAGACTGGTTCCAGTTGATAGAAAGGCAACAGTAACTCAAATAACGTCTCGTTCCAATCAAGGTCTGCAGAAGAACATATCTGAATGCACAACACATCCAAACTTGAAGCAGATGGGCTACAGCAGCAGAAGATCACACCTGTACTACTATTGTCAGTTAAGAACAGGAAACTGAGGCTACAATTCACAAGGGCTCGCCAAAATTTGACAATAGAAAATTCTAAAAAATGTTGAGTCTACAGCAATTTACTCTACAGCATGTTACATTGCTTGGCATATTTTACAGTTTACATTTCTTGCCATATTGCATTTACTTTTAAATAACCAGAATTATTAATAATCAATTCATTATTAATACAAATTCAGATGTGAATTTTTGTGGAACGACCCAGAATCGTTTAAGAAAGAACTGTGATTGTCAGACACAGACGAGGACACAGATGAAGTAAGTGCAACAGTGTTTATTAACAGAGGTTTCAGACACAGGTGAAGACACAGGTAAAGAATCTTGACACGTAGAACTGGTGAATGGTATAACAATGTAAACTTTCCTTGGCAGATGATGATGGTGACACAGATGATGACGGAGGACTCAGGACTGGAGATGAAGACGATGAAGACAACAGTAGGTACAATGTTCAGGTAAGACGAAGTCGAGTGAAGTGTAGGGATCGGTGCAAGACCAGACAATGAGTGAATGGGACTGGTGTGCTTATATGTGGCTCTGGTGATGATGCACAGGTGTTCAGTATTCCGGTGATTGTGAACGAGTGGGCGTGGCGTAAGTGTCCGTGTCTGAAGGTGCAGGTTGTGTAGCCGTGACAGTGATGTAGAGGTGAATCAATTTAAAGGGCCCTTATATTGGGTGAGTTAAGCTAGACAAGTATGTGTACAAGCATCCAGAATTTGTAGTCAAGGACATTAAAGGTTTAGTTCACTTTCCAGGACATTCCAGGATTATTCTCCTTATAATGGACTTCAATGGCCTCCAAACGGTTAAAGGTCAAAATTACAGTTTCAGTGTAGCTTCAAAGGGCTTTAAACGATACCAGATGAGGAATAAGGGTCTTATCTAGCAAAACGATTGGTCATTTTGGAAAAAAAACACAAAAACACAAATGATCACCTTGCATGTGCTTCCGCTTTATGTATTCTTCAAAAAGCTTAAACCGTATGTCCTACGCCTTCCCTATTCTACTTACGGAAAAAATGTAACTGGTGCTGCGTTCGTTCCGTAAGTAGAATAGGGAAGCACGTGCAAGGCGATCATTTGTGTTCATAAAGCATATACAGTTGTTTTTTTTTGTTTGTTTTTTTTTTCTTAAATGACCGATCGTTTCACTAGGTAAGACCCTTGTCGGGTATCGTTTAAAGCCCTTTGAAGCTGCACTGAAACTGTAATTTTGACCTTCAACCATTTGGAGGCCACTGAAGTCCACTATAAGCAGAATAATCCTGGAATGTTTTCATCAAAAACCTTCACTTCTTTTCGACTGAAGAAAGAAAGACATGGACATCTTGGATGACGTGGGGGTGAGTAAATTATCAGGAAAATTTTATTTGAAAATGGACTAATCCTTTAATGAAGCTCAATTGGAAGAAAATAAATTTGAATGTAATCCACATGGCACAATCATTGATTTGTCTAACTTGTTTAAGACTTCTTAGCCTTCAAATTCAATAAGCATTACCATATGTGCAAGCTATAGCAATGCATCTCTCTTTCTCAATTTCAATTAGATTTTTTTTATTTATTTTTTTTTATTTAAAGTACTTTATTGGCATGATTATGTTTACATACAATATTGCCAAAACATTATGCACAGGTAATGACAAGATAATAACAACAATAAATATAGTATTAAAGTAAGGTGCTAAGTAATGAATAAAAATAAAACAAATAAAATATATAATAGACATTTTTCTAGACATTATGTATGTACGTGTATAGTATTTGATTATACTAATCAAGACAGCAGTTGGTGTGTGCTAAAAGATGTGCAGCTGAAAGATATTTTTTGCTGCAACTGATGGGTAATTTACATTTAATCATTTAGCAGATGCTTTTATCCACAGCGACTTACAATGCAAGAGTTGTGACTAGTCTCAGTTAGTCTAGCACAGTACACATATATATATATATATATATTTAAAGACATATAGAATAGTCAGTGTTATTATTGATGGGTCATGAGTTGACGAAAAAGATGCATCTTCAGTGATTTCTTTAAAATGGCTAGAAACTCAGCAGCTCGGGTTGAGTTAGGCAGGTCATTGTCTTTCCTCAGTAACATCTGCATTTGATCGTCTTCTGTTGAACTGAGGTTAGAGAGTTTGTTGAAGTGTTTCGCTCTCACCTCTGTGTATTTACTATAGTGAAATAGAAAGTGTGTCTCAACCTCATCAGAGTCACAGTTAGCACAGATGCATTCCTTCTTTGGCAGCCATGCTTGGCAGGGGGCATCTGCCTAGTTCAGCCTGGCATGCATTAGTAGGTGATCTTCTCTGAACTCTTAAGATGTTTCTACAGAATTTAGCATGCAGGGATTTTATGGGATGTTTGTCCCATTTAGAGTAATCTACCTCATACAAACATTTCTGCCATACGGAGCTATGGGTAAAATAATCAAAATAATCAATATCAAAAATTGTACACCAAACTCTCTTTCTCACTCACTAACATTCTGATTAAAAGGAAAAACATGCAAAAATATAGAGCATGTAATACTATGACCAGAGGAGATCATAAAAAAGACAGCATATTTGCTGTACATTATTTGCTGCAGATTCTGACAGCATGTTATAATATGTTATGAACATACTCAGCTAACGAAAATATGTTCTCAAAACACCCACTTTTTAAAATGTTTTATTTATTTATTTAAAAAAAAAAAAAAAAAAAAAAAAAAAAAAAATCTTCCATGAATGTATAATGGCAATGTCATATACATTTCTTGAACTTTAATAGTTTTGATTTATTTAACTTTTTAAGCTTATTTGTGGTACTTGAAAGAGGGAAGCAAGCAATTTCTGAGGAACAAGACGTGAGCCTTTTTGACTTGGGTCAGTAAGTACCAGGTCAGAGGTCATCCTTCCGCCGGAACTCGATTCTCTCGTGAACATGCGTATAACCATTGCCAAAAGTTAGTAATTATAGTTTATGTAGTTTATTAACCCAGTGGAGACATATGGATTACTTTTATTATGGATGGATGCGCTTTTTGGAGCTTCAAAAACTCGGGCACTATTCAATGCCATTACAAAGCTATTATTTTTAATATGACTCCAATTGTGTTCGGATAAAAGAAGAAAGTCATATACACATAGGATGGCTTGAGGGTGAGTAAATTATGGGATAATTTTCATTTTGGGTTAAACACTCCTTTAACAACCACCAAAAACACCTAAAACCCGCATCGCAAAATCTTGCCAACTATAAGTCTACACACTATCTGACACAAGTCTATTTTTTTTTTTTTTTTCATTCTGCACCTAATATGTAAATAAATAAATAGATTTTATTTATAAAATTCACCCCACCCCCCATTTCCTGCATAATGGAGCTTGAACTAGAATGAGTTAAGGTTAATGAGATCTTTGCTCTTGTATAGAATTTACATATATACTGAACAAAAGTTCTGTGATTCAATAATATGACAAAGTGTTAGAGCCAATTAAAACATTCTCTTGTTTGTGGTTCTGCATACAGAAAATGCCGTGTCTGTTGACAGAATGTGAAATCTACACAATTATTTCAGAAAGTTTGCCATGCCCAAACACACACACACACACACACACACACACACACACACACACACACACACACACACACACACACACACACACACACACACACACACACACTTCCTCAAAGTAAATGGCTGATCTCAGTATGTGGTCCAACATCAAACCTACAAATCACTCAAAACCTCTGAATGTGGTCCAAAACCCCCACTGCAGCCTTTGCTAAACCCAAGGGCATTCTAAAGATGTCATAGACCAAAATCAGCACAAGTGCTCATCTATGTTTGTACCAAAGCACCACCACAGTAATTATGGTTTTGGATTGTTTATAAATATGTCACCTCCATCCTATAATTCTTCATTATTCACCCAGCCTATGCTGCAATAAAAAAAAAGAAGTAATTTTTACTTTAAAAAAAACACGTTTTTTTTATTTTTTTGTTTTTTTTTTACAAATATGGTCACACCTGAAGGATGCCGTTAGGCACAATGCAGAAAGGAGTAAAGCCTTATGAAATCTTGTTTATTTTTTCCCATTCACTGTCTGTAAATTACATTTTTAATAATATTTAATGAGATTTTTAAATAACAATATATGTCATTTTTATCTCTTTTTATGTAAGTGAGGGAGTTGAAGGAAGTGGAGTTAGAGATGACACGTCAAATTTCATTACATAGTTTTTCATTACTAGTTTTTTGCCAAGGAAGTAATTATGGAGAGAGAAAAAAATGCTGGGCACATTCTGATGGAATGAGTTACTCTGAGTTTAGACTTTGGATTGTGTTACCTTTCTCATAAATAAACAAAATGTCCAACTTTTCATACGCATATGCATCAGTTATGTTTTTCACGACAGGGTGGAAAACATATGTCTGCATTCAAGAAATACATTCCAATTTAGTTATAAAACAGAGTAGCATAGGCACTGTTTAAGAGTAATACCATGTCATTACGCTGAGTGCCGTTATGAAATGGGCAAATGCAAATTAGTGTTTGTGTAACCGCAACATTTTTATGTCTCATGAGTTCTTTCTTCATTCTTTCTGCCTCTATATTTTTTTTGGTGTACTTTTCAAAGGCATTGTGTCTTGGATTACCTTAAAAGATGAAAAAAAAAACATCTTAGAAATCAGATTTTTTTTTTTTCTCTCTGTGTGAAAATATTTATATCCCTTTCTTATAAAAAAATGTGTAAATAAATTATTAAAAATGTCAAATAATAAATCCTAAATAAAGTGTATTTAGGATACATGAAATACTAGCTATGGGATTAGAAAAAGGATTCATTCTATATTAATTCCATTTTAAGACATACATCCTTTGCAAGGCATGTATATAGCATGTTAGCAGACAAATTTAATAAACTAGTGCCGTGAAAAGCATATTATAAATGAGTTTATTTTCCACAGGGCCGAATGTGCCAATAGTTGAAGAAACACCCTATTTATGAAGAGACCCATCAATAAATGTATTGATGGGTCTCTTCATAAATAGGGTGTTTCTTCAACTATTGGTACATTTGGCAGGTTGGAAAACATATGTCTCCATATGTTTGAAAAGGGTTCAAGGACCTTAAAGCTCTGACATGAAATGTGTTGAAATGTCAACACAATTCATGTCAGAACTTTAAGGTCCTTGAACCCTTTTCAAAAAAAACAAGAGAAACATCATACATTGAAATGCTCTGTTGATTATGCTGCTAAATCACAGTAGGATGGGAAAAAGGATGACAGGAAGCATATTATGACAGCAGGAGCCATTACGTCCATAACGAATGTAGTCTTAACAGCAAATGCATGGATGGTTCACGGACCACCTGATGTATATTACAGACAAAAATGGCAAGACCTGTCTGAGATCATCAGTTCCAGTCTGAGTGTTGTTGACATGCTACATAACTTCATATTCAGGGTGTGCAGGTGTTTATCAGATGAAAACATCTGTGTTTACGAGGTAAAATAGTCCCATGGTCCCATGGTCTTGTGTCCCATGTTGAGACCAGAATATCATAGAGGAGTATGTGTGGGTTCTTTTGATTTGGACCAGTAAACAACCACTTAAAGGGTTAGTTCACCCCAAACTGAAAATTCTGTAATTTATTACTCATCCTCATGCCGTTCCACACCCGTGAGACCTTCGTTAATCTTCGGAACACAAATTAAGATATTTTAGTTGAAATCCGATGGCTCTGTGAGGCCTCCATAGAGCAATGACACTTCCTCTCTCAAGATCCATAAAGGTACTAAAAACATATTGAAATCAGTTCACGTGAGTACAGTGGTTTAATATTAATATTATAAAGCGACGAGAAAATGTTTGAAGCGCCAAAAAAAATAAAATAAAATAACGACTTATTTAGTGATGGCCGATTTCAAAACAAAAAGATTCGGAGCACAAATGAATCAGTGTGTCGAATCTGATGTTTGGAGCGCCAAAGTCACGTGATTTCAGCTGTTGGAAGTTTGACACACGATCTGAATCATGATTCATTACACTGATTCATTTGTGCTCTGAATCTTCCTGAAGCAGTGTTTTGAAATCGGCCATCACTAAATAAGTCGTTATTTTGTTTGTTTTTTTGGCACACCAAAAATATTCTCGTCGCTTTTTAATATTAATATTGAACCACTGTACTCACATGAACTAATTTAAACATGTTTTTAGTACCTTTATGGATTTTGAGAGAGGAAGTGTCATTGCTCCCTGTGGAGGCCTCACAGAGCCATTTCAACTAAAAATATCTTAATTTGTGTTCCGAAGATTAACAAAGGTTTTACGGGTGTGGAACGGCATGAGGGTAAGTAATAAATGAAAGATTTTTCATTTTTTGGTGAACTAACCCTTTAACAACAACCCAGACCACCCTATAAACTACCCATCAATGCTTTACTAATCTACAAGAGTCCCCTAGTAACCCAATATCAACAAAACCTCTCGAGAACACAATGTACAAAGCTGCTTTAATGAACCATGAATGCTTTAGACAAACTAGGTTCATGGGAAAAATGTGCCCCTATACCTACATGTTTGCAAAATTCCAAAAATGTACCAAATATATACATTTTTCTGCAGTTTCATGCTGAAATGACCAATTGCGGCAGTAAAACGCCAACAACTTGTATTCCTTTTCATACAAATGATGATTACAAAGGCAGATTATCAATTAATAAAGACTATTATTTTTGCATGGTTCCTTGCAAAATACTGTGTTATAGGGATGCATAATTTGGGCAAAACATCTAATAATCTCTTTTGTTAAGAGCTCATTACAAGTTTGGGAAGATAGTTTGAGCATCTTACATTCGCAAATATGCATTAAACAAATGCAAACTCAAAGCAGATGCAGAGATGGAGTTCATGGGGAGCAGCATTTACAGTCCTAGGTGAAAAAAAGTACACTTCCATAATGTACTTAAAGTGCCCTTTTTTATGCTCTAACTTTGTACTTAATATACTTAAAATTCTTCTTTAGTACTTCTTAAGATAATCTTAAGAACATCTAAGTGTACTCAACTGTGCTATTTTGTGACACCATGAATATGAGCTAAAATGTGATTTTAACATACTGTCTTTGTAGTAAAAAAAAAAAAAAAGATTTTATTTTCCACTTGTAGTACACCAGTGTTAATTCTGACAGTCATAGACTTTTGACTAAAATGCCATTTAGTTTTAGTCATGTTTTAGTCATGTTTTAGTCATCGGAAAATCGGAAAAGATTTTAGTCGACAAAATCTAGAGTAAATTTAGTTGACTAAAATCTAATTTAGTTAAATTGTAATGCATTAAGTAATCATTTCTCTAACAATACACAGATCCAATACACTGATATACATCTGATATTCTTCAAACTGTTTATGTTCACTTAAGACAACCAGCTGTACTTTACTCGCCAAAGCGGAGAGTTTTTGACCATTCAAGTGCAAAAAGACACGAAAGAGCTCAATTCAGTGTGTTTCAGGGATTGACACATTTATCATTTAGGTACCATTACATACATACATACATACATACATGTATATATATATATATATATATATATATATATATATATATATATATATATATATATATATATATATATATATATATATATATATATATATATATATATACATATATATATATATATATATACATACATATATATATATATATATATACATACATGTATATATATATATATATACATACATGTATATATATATATATACATACAGTATATATATATATACATACATGTATATATATATATATATACATGTATATATATATATATATATATATATATATATATATATATATATATATATATATATATATATATATATATATATAATATATATATATATATATATATATACATGTATATATATATATATATATATACATGTATATATATATATATATATATATATATATATATATATATATATATATATATATATATATATATATATATACATGTATATATATATATATATATATACATGTATATATATATATATATATATACATGTATATATATATATATATATATATATATATATATATTTATTTATATATCAGAGGTTGCGTTAGACTTTAACATTGTCCGTCATTTTGACGGACAGGGTCGTAAAAATTCCGTCATAATCTATTACTACCCGTCATTTTAATTTTCATATTTTAATTATAATAACACATTTAATTGCTTTTATTTTTGTTCACAAATAAAAGCAATTAAATGTGTTATTATAACATTTGAACAAAAATAAAAGCAATTAAATGTGTTATTATAATTAAAATATGAAAATTAATATGACTGGTAATTCACACGCGAAATTTCTCTGTAACGTGACTGTTGTATAGGCTATGTGTTGGTAGCCATTACAGAAAACATAGTTTCATATTTATGTTTAAATAGTCCTATGTTATATTTTAAAATCATCTATTTGATTATGAAAAGTTAACAGCATGATGCATCATGAGATGCGCAGTATATCCGGAGACATGACATGTCAGACATGATTTTAAACACTTCATTAAGTTTTATTTTCTAGAAAGCCTTTCTTTAAAGTGAATTTCGTTTTGTAAAAATTGTATCTTAATTTTAATCAATGTTTCATTAACCAATTGCCTGGATGTAATAAATAAGAAGCAAATATAACAGACAATATAATCATGACATGGAGGCGTGGGCGCGATCACTGGCGCGTGAACTGGAGCGCGTCTTACAGGCTAAATGAAACGAAACTCAGCGGCTGCTTGCCTCACATACATGAGAAATATATCTACAGAAAGCTTTAAATACCTACTTTAACGAAAACGAATTAATTCAAAACGAAAAGAAATAGGCTACTCTGATTATGTAGACTAAACCGAATGAAGTGCATTCTCTCTCTAGCGCATCCATAGATGATGAGAGTCAATATCAACTTCATCTTTGCAGCCGACACTGATTCAGAAAACATTACTTTATTAATTGTAATGATATGGAAGCAGGAACTGCCAGAATACAAGCTAAAATCTGAAAAGTTGTCATTAGCAGGGCTAGAACCCTGATCTCCTGGACACAGAGCTGGTGCTCTTCCTGAGTGAGCTAGCTCAAGGCAGAGGAATTTCAGACCCAAGTGCATAGGAATAATCTCAAGGAGACGAGAGGTATGAACTTGAAGTTGCTTTACTTGTAGAAGAACAAAAAGATAAAAAAAACAAAGTACAAACAAAACCAGAAGCAAAGCTTCCAATAGCCACAAAAAAAAGGAAAACAAAACAAGCACAATGGCTTACAAAAGACTCACGGTTTGCAACAGGATACACAGGAGGGTAGGCTCAAGACTGAACAAAAAAACAATGGCTAAAGGCAAACTTAAATAGGGCCCTACACAGGTGAGTATCATCAACAATGATTGCAAAGCACAATTGAGAGTTCTTGGTTGCCCCCTAGCTACTGGGAGGAAGATTGCAGGCAACAGACATCTTGCGCCCCTTTGTGGCTGGGAGAAGTACTGTTGGTCATGGCAGGAGTATGACCCCTACCGGCTGGAGGAAGTATTGCTGGCTAGAGTCTTACAGGAGCCCTCTCTTGATGAACGGCTCCTGACGTTCCTTTTAATGAAGTTCGACTGTTGTCGATGGAAGTCCTTGATGAGCTCTGGGTCCAGTATGTCTCTGGCTGGCACCCAAGAGCGCTCTTCTGGACCATAGCCTTGCCAGTCAACCAAGTATTGGACCCCTCCCCGTACCTTGCGCATGTTCAAAAGTCTCTGCACGGAGTAAGCTGGTTGCCCCTCCACCATCTGAGGAACTGGAGGTGGTCTAACTGCAGGAGACAAAGGAGAGTAGATGACAGGTTTGAGGCATGAAACATGGAATGTGGGGTGTATGCGCATAGACCTGGGCAATAGGAGTCGGTAAGAGACTGGGTTTATTCTCTTGAGAATCTTGAAAGGTCCAATGTATCTAGGACCTAGTTTCCGTGACTCTAGGCGTAATGGAAGATTTCTAGTTGAAAGCCACACTCTCTGACCTGGACGGAGTGACGGACCAATCCGCCTACGTCGATTGGCCTGTTTCATTTGTTCCCGGGATGACTTTAATAGGGCTGCCCGAGCTCTCCGCCAGACTCCTCGGCACCTCCGGACTAACTGGGCTGCTGCTGGAACCTGTGCTTGAAGGTCCTGTTCAGAAAAGAGAGAGGGGGGGAACCCAAACTGGCACTCAAATGGAGACATACCCAGTGATGAGTGATGGAGAGTGTTATGGGCGAATTCTGCCCAGACCAGCTGGGAACTCCATGTACACGGGTTGTTGGAGACCAGACACCTGAGGGTTTTCTCAATCTCTTGGTTCACTCTCTCCGTCTGGCCATTGGATTGGGGATGGAACCCTGAGGACAAGCTGATGGTGGAACCGATTAGACGTCCAAAAGCGTTCCAGAACCTTGAGGTAAACTGGGAACCCCTATTAGACACAATATGCTGAGGAAACCCATGAATCCTAAAGACATGTTGCATGAGAAGTTCTGCTGTCTGGCCTGCTGTGGGAATTTTAGATGTGGGGATGAGATGACATGCCTTTGAAAATCTGTCCACAACAACAAGTATCACTGTGTTACCTTGAGAGTTGGGTAGGCCACTAATAAAATCCATGGATATGTGGGACCAGGGTCGTCTCGGGATAGGGAGGGGATGTAGTCTACCTTGAGGGAGGGCTCTAGGTTCCTTATTCTGGGCGCAAGTGGAACATGCAGCAACCATTCTCTGAACATCAGATCCCATGTTGGGCCACCAAAACTTAGACTGGATCCGCTTTAGGGTCCTTAAGACCCCTGGATGTCCAGATGATGGTGCGGCATGACCCCACTGCAGAACCTTAGACCTGATGGTGTTAGGCACAAAGAGGCGACCCGATGGGCCATTACCTGGGTCTGGTTGATGAATTTGGGCCTTCTGTACTGCAGTCTCCAAGTCCCACTTGATGCCTGCCAGTACTCTGTACCTTGGTATGATGGGCTCTGCCCTGCCCTCCTCTTCCTGGGACTCAAACTGCCTTGACAGAGCATCAGGCTTAATATTCTTGGAACCAGGTCTGTAAGAGAGGACAAAGTCAAAACGGTTAAAGAAAAGGGCCCACCGAGCTTGTCGAGGATTTAACCTCTTGGCTCCCTGGATGTAAGTAAGGTTCTTGTGGTCGGTCCATATCACAAATGGATGTTTAGCACCCTCCAGCCAGTGCCTCCACTCCTCTAATGCCAGCTTAACTGCCAGCAACTCCCGATTCCCAATGTCATAGTTCTTCTCTGCTGCTGTAAGACGACGTGAAAAGAAGGCACAAGGATGGAGTTTATGGTCTCTAGACATTCTCTGAGACAAAACTGCTCCCACACCCACGTCCGATGCGTCCACCTCGATAATAAACGGTAACTCTGGATCTGGTAGGGTCAATATGGGAGTTGAAGTAAACAGCTGTTTAAGTCGTTCAAAAGCCTTGTTAGCCTTCTCCGTCCACTGAAAGGGTGCGCTAGACTTCCTGGTGAGAGCTGTGAGAGGTTCTGCAATGGAACTGAAGCCTCGAATAAATCTCCTATAAAAGTTTGCGAAACCCAGGAAGCGTTGAACCTGTTTTACTGAATCAGGCTGAGGCCACTCCAGGACTGCACGAACCTTGCTGGGATCCATCTGTACACTACCACATGAGAGGATGAAGCCCAAGAAAGAAACTGTAGTGCTGTGGAACTCACTTTTCTCCAATTTGACGAAGAGGTTGTTCAAGAGCAGACGAGAGAGAACCTGCCGGACATGTTGAACGTGGTCTTCGTAATTCTGGGAAAATATTAAAATATCATCGAGATATACAAACACACATTTGTTGAGCAACTCTCTCAAAACATCATTGATAAGGGCTTGGAAGACGGCTGGGGCCCGAAGGGCATCACCTGATACTCGTAATGCCCTGTAGGGGTGTTGAAAGCCGTCTTCCATTCATCCCCCTCCCGGATTCTCACCAGGTGGTACGCATTCCGGAGGTCTAACTTAGTGAAGATGGTAGCACCCTGGAGAAGTTCGAAGGCTGTGGCCATAAGTGGTAGTGGATATCGATTTTTTACTGTGATATTATTTAGTCCACGATAATCAATGCAAGGGCGAAGACCTCCATCCTTTTTACCCACAAAAAAAACCCAGCCCCTGCTGGTGAGGTGGAAGGCCGAATAAATCCATTCTCCAGTGCCTTACAAATGTAATCATCCATTGCTGACCTCTCTGGGGCTGACAACGAGAAGAGTCTACCTCTAGGAGGGCAAGTACCTGGCAGCAATTCAATTGCGCAATCATAGGGTCGGTGAGGAGGAAGACTATCGGCTCGGGATTTACTGAACACATCCTGGAGATCAATATATTCCTGGGGAACTCGAGATAGGTCAGGAGGAGAAACAATCAGAGCAGGAGGTGTTAGTTTGACTTGAGGAATGGCTAGTACCTTAGTTCTTGGCATATTTGACTCGTGTTGGTTCCAGAGTTGTTGTTTAGGCCCCCAAGAAGACTCAGGAGATGAAAGAATTCCGGCCATTGGACATGCACATCTCCATCCAGTAAAACGGCCAGTCGGCCAGTCAATCTGAGGATTGTGAGAAACCAGCCAAGGATAGCCAAGAATGACTGGGAACTCAGGTGTGTCTATAATGAGAAAGGACAGTGATTCTTGATGAGAGGCAATTTCAACTGAAATAGGAATGGTACAGTGTGTTACCTGGCCGGACCCCAGAGGTCTGTTGTCTAAAGATGTTATAGTGAGCTTATCTTGGAGAGTTATAAGTGGTATCCTCCAGCTCTTGGCCAGAGTGTTGTCCATGAAATTGCCAGCAGCGCCGGAGTCAGTAAATGCAGAACCTTTGTGCCAACCATTGCCCCAGGAGAAGTGCATCGCTGTCGAAAATCCAGCTGAAGATCGGGGGTCAGTTATTTCTCTCGTCTCAGCCCCCCTCTCTGGACGAGAAATCTCTTTTCCCACAAGTTCAGGACAATAAATTCGAAAATGCCCCAGTTCACCACAGTACAGACATCGCCGCTCCCGCATACGTTTGTCCCGTTCAGATTGTGATAAGCGATTCTTCCCAAGCTGCATGGGTTCCTCTGTAGAAAGAGGCTGGAAAGCAGGTTGAACTGGACTGGCGTAATTTTGGGGTGTGACTCTGTCTTGTTGTTTCTCGGACCTCCTATCCCTAATACGGTTATCCACTCGGATGGCAACATCAATGAGAGAATCTAAATTAGGCGCAGGATCTCGGAAAGCCAATTCATCTTTTAGCTCAGGTGCAAGAGCCTGATGAAATGCTGCTTGAAGAGCCTGTTCATTCCAGCCACTCTCTGCTGCCAGTGTACGGAACTCAATAGCCATTTCGGCTACACTGCGTGCACCTTGAGTGAGTTGAAGTAATCGTTGGTCATTTCCTACTCCTCCTCCTGGATGATGGAAGACCCTTCTCATTTCTGCAAGGAATTGCACAGAATCAGCAGTGAATGGTGAACAATGTTCCAAGAGAGCCGTTGCCCATTCCAAAGCTCTTCCAGTTAATAAAGTGATGATGTAAGCCACTCGACTGCTCTCTGTAGGAAAACTACTGGGTTGAAGTTGGAAGGCTAGAGAACATTGGGTGATAAAGCCTCGACAGCCCCTGGTATTTCCATCATATCTCTCAGGAGGTGGTAGCCTGGGCTCAAGAAGCGGAGCTGCTGGAAGTGGTTGAGGTTGAGGAAGCATTGGAGGTGGCGTGGGTAACTCAAGAACCTCCTGAGACGGAGGATCTTGGGGCAAAGCTAGAGAGTTCAAACGTTGAAGTATTTCTGTGAGTATCCGTTCATGATGTTGAATAGCAGTAGCTTGATTGGTGAGCTCAGATAAAATTCTCTCCACATTTGATGGAGGCCCTTGACTCTCTGCTGGGTCCATTTCTTGGTTCAGTCTTGCTGTAATGATATGGAAGCAGGAACTGCCAGAATACAAGCTAAAATCTGAAAAGTTGTCATTAGCAGGGCTAGAACCCTGATCTCCTGGACACAGAGCTGGTGCTCTTCCTGAGTGAGCTAGCTCAAGGCAGAGGAATTTCAGACCCAAGTGCAGAGGAATAATCTCAAGGAGACGAGAGGTATGAACTTGAAGTTGCTTTACTTGTAGAAGAACAAAAAGATAAAAAAAACAAAGTACAAACAAAACCAGAAGCAAAGCTTCCAATAGCCACAAAAAAAAAGGAAAACAAAACAAGCACAATGGCTTACAAAAGACTCACGGTTTGCAACAGGATACACAGGAGGGTAGGCTCAAGACTGAACAAAAAAACAATGGCTAAAGGCAAACTTAAATAGGGCCCTACACAGGTGAGTATCATCAACAATGATTGCAAAGCACAATTGAGAGTTCTTGGTTGCCCCCTAGCTACTGGGAGGAAGATTGCAGGCAACATACATCTTGCACCCCTTTGTGGCTGGGAGAAGTACTGTTGGTCATGGCAGGAGTATGACCCCTACCGGCTGGAGGAAGTATTGCTGGCTAGAGTCTTACATTAATAAACAATTAAAATGTCTCCTTGCTGTTTTGCGCATTCATGAGACCAATATCGATTCGTAAACCATAGTCGATCTCTTGGTAGGCTATGCTGTTTTCAGTTGATGATTAAACAGTGCATTGTGCGCCTCCCATCCAATCCCATCCTTTGTGTTGCTTTTGATATGGAACAAAAGTCTCAGATTTCAAATTATGTCCATTTCATTAAGAAATTCAAGCAATAAATACCGTTTTGGCGCTCTTTAATGTGGCGTGATAGAGAGTTGTAGCTTCTGGGTACTCGCCTGTGCGTTATCAGTATCAAACGCATAGCAAAAGATTCGTGCCAGTTTTTTTTGTTCTGGATCCAGTGCTCTGCTGCTACATTGGAGCGCACTCGCCACCAACTGGACAGGGGTGTGAATTACAGTTACAATTTACAGTAGATCACCCTGAGTGTAATCTGTCACCGTGACGGACGGCCTTCAGATTTTTCCGTCATTGATAAAAAAAATCTGTCAATGACGGAAAATTTTCGGTTAACGCGACCTCTGATATATATATACACATATATATACATACACATATATGTGTGTATATATATATATATATATATATAGAGAGAGAGAGAGAGAGAGAGAGAGAGAGAGAGATAAGACCAAAAAAATAATATTAAATCTGTGTTCACAAGACTTCTGGGTATTGGAGATTCTTGACTAGAGTCTTTGCTTCAAAATGATGTAAAAATTATCCTTCCTACTCCTTCATATAAAACAATAGAAAGATTAAAATTTTCCAAAACATCTTTGGTCAAGAAACACAGTATGCATGAAGGCGTGAATCATCATGAATAATGGATCATTTACACCTTAGAAGACAAAATAATCGCATAAATAGCTCTAATGACCTGCATAAATAATGAGCTCTTTCAGTCAGGTAAGCTGTGAAAAAACTGTGATCTCTGATATCTCAAAGCTCATCATGGTGTAAATCAAACATACAGGAAAAAACAGCAATACTGTGAAATATTATTACAATTTAAAATAATGGTATTCTATTATATTCTTTAAAATGTAATGCATTTCTGTGATGCAAAGTGTCTGAACAATTATGTTACCTCTATGGCATTTTATATAGGCTTTTAGCTTAAAAGCATGCACATTTGGAGTTTCAGGATTTATTGTTATCACTATGAGGGCTGGATACTGTGTTTTCAATTCATACTCGCAGCCGGAGGGCGCTCTGTGCACCTTTAGTCCACAAATGCCTGCTAAAGAAGAATAGGCAATCCAGGAACTAATCAAACTAACAGAGGACAGAGATCACTAACTATGGTTATTCAAAACACTTTTCAAGACAATAAATACATGATTGAGACGATGTATGCATGTATTGACTCAGAATTTGCGTCTGAATAGCGCTCGTTCCGTGGGCGTGGGCGCATTAGCGGATAATGAGCTGAATTGTGGATTTCTGACATGGCTCTCTTTTCATACAGATTACATAAACAGAATATTTGTTTTCGATTTGACTTACACTATTTAAAACTTGACATTTCAACATTTTTTTTAGACATATGTATTAGGGCTGCACGATTAATCGCTTGCTATTCTCACGCGCATTTCGTCAGTAAAGCCGGTTCCCTGATTACCGCTAAATCACAATCACCTGCTTTCAAATGGAGCGCCATTTAATAGACAGAGCCGTAGATCACTGAAAAGCCACGCAATATCGCGTTCATTATCGCAGGCGATTCATCTGCGATATGAACGCGATATTGCGTGGCTTTTCAGTGATCTACGGCTCAGTCTATTAAATGCCGCTTCATTTGAAAGCAGGTGATTGTGATTTAGCGGTAATCAGGGAACCGGCTTTACTGACGAAATGCGCGTGAGAATAGCATGCGATTAATCGTGCAGCCCTAATATGTATAATTTTTGTGTGATTAGTATTCACTAAGTTACAGTTCATTTTCTCAGAAGTATCAGATTGGACTTCGTTCAGAGGTAGACAAGAGATCACACATCATGTTAGTTTTCTTTATTTTGCAAAAAGCACAACATTTTGTTTTTACTCTGAGTGTACACAAATAAAAAAAGATATTCCACAGATTAAAATGGTGTATAACTGTTAATTGTATGTGCAACACTGACGGAGTATTTTGAGTCTCTTTCACACTGTTAAGAAAAAAAAATGTGGTGGTATCGCCAGCGATACTTCAGACCTCAGAGTGTTAAGGCCACTTAATATAAAGTGGGACTGTGAGTACTTCCACCTGTTCACACTCCAAACATGGAATCACTCACAGCTATAGCCAATAATGGCCCAATGGAAGTCTATATAAATCTGGGAACTTTGCTTCACTCAAGATTGAATGGTCCTGGGTGCGGATGAGGCGCAGAAGTACAGGGAGGCCTAGAGTGAAACCGACTGAAGAGAAAGTCTAAAGTCCTGAAAGAGATGTGTAAACTATTAAAGGTGAGCCAGATTCACACCTCTGTTTATCATCCTCAAACAGACGGGTTGGTTGAGAGGTTTAATCATACCTTAAAACAAGTGTTGAGGAAGCTGATTGAGGTGGATGGGAAAAACTGGGATCATGTTCAATTCTCCATTAGGGAAGTTACACAGAGCTCCATGGGATTTTCATCATTCAAACTTCTCTACGGATGAAGGCCCAGAGGGTTGATGGATATTGTCAAAGAGGTCTGGGAGAACCAACCATAGCCACATTGCTCTGTGGTAGAACATGTGGAGCAGATGCACCAGAGGATGACTCAGGTATGGCCAATTGTTAGAGAGCACATGAAACAGGCTCAAGAGGCCCAAGCAAGTATCTACAACAGGGGGGCCCAACTAAGAGAGTTTCAACCAGGAGAAAAGGTCATGGTTTTGGTCCCCACCCACGAATGCAAGTTTCTTGCCAAGTGGTATGGGTCATATGAAGTGGTTGAATGAGTAGGTCCAGTGAAGGTAAGGCAGCCCGGCCGGCGCAAGGTCCTCCAGAACTATCATGTGAATTTACTCAAGAAGTGGTGTGACCCAGAACAATGTCTACTCTCCACCCTGTCATCCGAAGTCCCCTCCCAAGTACCCATGGAAGTGGAAATGGGAGCCCAACTGACCCCAAACCAGAAACAAATGTGGTGTACCATGACATAGTCACAGAACCTGGGAAAAAAAGTGAGACTGAAGTCCTATCGCATCCCAGAAGCCCGAAGAGAAGCAATCCGTGAAGTAGTATCCACTCTGGACCTGACTACACTGGTTACACTGACAGGTCCCATTAACTGACCAGGCTAAGGAAAAGACTGCATTCTCCACTCCTGAGGGGCTATTTTAGTACCGGGTTCTACCATTTGGAGTCCCTGGGGCACCCCCGACTTTCCAGAGAATGATGGACAATATGCAGCAGCCTACATTGTAGTTCACAGTGCTGACTGGTGTAGGGTCTGCACAGTCTCAAGGATGAGCAGGTCCCACCATAAACTGTGTTTAAGCCTCAATTCACGGAACTTTGGTTTGTAAATCTTACATCGATTCCGGCCCGGCAGACACTAATGGATCACAAGACTTTTTTTTATGACTGTTTCGATAAGTCCCCTAACCTCTCCTCCGTGACTTCAAAGGAGATGCGAACGCCACAGATCGGGTTTCGAAAGACAGGCCCGAATTCCAAACGGTCATAAAAAGAGAAAATACACGCACGCACCCACAGACACACACACACATACAAAGACTGTATACACAAATATTATACCTGCAAATATGAATGTACCTGCCATTGTAGTGCTCGCTGCATGTATGTGTTACTAGTGTAGAATCGTAGAATTGACTGTAGTAGGTTGGTTTTCATGTTAAACGATAGTAATAGAGTGTAAAGTGTATCTTCTTTATATGACGAGAGACACCTGTCGAGTTTGATCTCTCCGTAAAGCTGTGAATCAGAGCTATTCACTCATGTACGTTACATTTCTGCCAAATGCATCGTTCAATGTTTAATAACACTATGAAGAAAATGCACTGATTCAACATACCATAAATTTATTCGGGAGACAGGACAAAGGAATGTGGAAACCCGCCAAATTGCAACGCTAGCATTGGAGGACGTTATCAAGAAGGCGTTCTGGTCTGTTGTCTTTAAAACACCATGACATGCGTCTTTTGGGGGCACAAGTTTTCTGCACGAGTTCCTGCCGTCAAGACGGACTCTCTTCTTTATTTTCCGGTCATATTACAACAGTTAAACCTTCGTTTGAAACTTCGCCGAAACAACCTCCGGAAGAAGAAGCAACTATCAAACCGAGCGCTCCGAAACTCCAAGCACCCTGACTAACCTATGCAAGTATAACGTTTTTACGATCTTAAATACTGAGTTTCCTTGCTGGCTCTTAAAGGTGAACTGTTGCAATTTGACCTGCTTTGATCATCTCTTTCGTTTCTGCCTTTCCCTCTACTTTGTATGTATTTGTATTTACTTGTGTCCATTTAGCCGTATAACCTGTGTATTACCCGTTTCGTATATTAAACTCATTTTATCCATGCTTTTTGTTCACTTGCTCATTTTAGCAACAACCGAGTCACTTTAACGTTCTGATTCTAATATCCTTGCTCTATATTTGAAGGCTATGATAGAAAGTTAGTCTCCCGGCCCGAGAATAACATTTCTGTCATGATAATCTGTGGATAATTGTCCGTTTCGGTGGACGAACTGATAGTTTTCCACATAATTATTCAACCAGAACTAATCATATATGTGATTGATTATAATTCGTTGTAGTTAATTCACCATATATGTTTAATTCCCCGTTGGGTCGATATATGAACGTCATAAAGCTTTTGAATTATGATATTCATATTTCATCCATAAATTGATTAATAACTGTACATCGCTACATTTATTTGGTGGAGAATTCGCGAGCATCGTTTTAAACTTGGTTGTTGAAAAAAAAAAAGCAAAATAGAATAATTGGTGTGTGATTTAATGTTCATGCGCGCTTTATTCAGTGAGAAGACGCACGAGTCCTCACACTACTCACCGTTAACAAGCTGCTTTTGTGTCTAAAAACACGGTAGTAAATTGTTGAACGTGAAATACACTGCAGTCCATTAATATGTCAAGCTCTTATCTGTGAAGGACGACAATCTTTGCAGTAAGTTACAGTTTTGAATATTAATTTCCGCTTGAATGAAACGAATTGATCGTCATTAAGCGTGTTCTGAAACGAGATTTTGTAGCGAGTTTCCTATTTAATCTCTGCAAAAGGCCTTATCTGCCGCTATTTTAATTGAATTATTTGTGTCGTCCAATTATTCAAAAATAGCGTCTCGCTCCCTTGGTAACTAATTGGACTAGCTACCCAAAAGACGTTACCAAATACAAGTCTAATCAGAAAACAGTTTACCTGCTTTATCCGATTTGACTTGTAAAGTTGGAGCCAGTCGAAAAAACGCCCTGATCCAGCGTGACTAATAACAGCAGTGAATTATCCTGCAGTTACATATTTGTGCACTAAAATTTGTGCAAAAACGGGGTCACTAAACCCCGAGGTTCCAAAGTTTTATACTTAAGATAAAAGGTTGCACCAGTCCAGTGAACTGGCACAGAAGAATCCGCCGAGATTCTAAAAAGAGTTTGTATGTGATATGTGCAGTTAGATCAGCTGAAACGCTAATTTAAAAATATCACAGAGGTGGATGCAGTAACGCTGACCAGACGCCAGAGGGCAGTCTGTCCAGGTGGGGCACCCCTCCCTACTTCATTGTTGTGTGGACTCAGTAACGCCACCGTGTGGACGTTCTGAGTTAAAGCTGCTCTCCGTACTTTGAACTGAATTGTCTCCAAATTCGCCCGTGACTACTTCAACGTTGCTGTTATAACTGTTTGTTGATGGTTATGCTTTCCAATCGTTTTTGGAAGGTGGTTTACTTATTTAAATTTGGTTTAAACACGTTTTAAATTTTTAATTTAGATTAAGTTGCCCTTCCAACCAGAGAATTCACTTCCTGGAAGTGCTCCCCCGTGTGGACGGATCCGGAAGTCAATTCCCTGCCATCTGTGTGTCCTTTCCTCTCCTTGGTTCCTTTGGTCACAGACTTATTCTATTCTATTCTATTCTATTTTTATTTTATGTTACTCCATTCTACTCCTTTGGTTTAACTCAGTTTTGTTGGTTCTTCTCCCTCTCTTTCTCTTGAGTTATTATTTTATTTTATTTTATTTTATGTTATTTTATTAGTAATTGTTTTTTTGTTTGTTTGTTTATTTATTTTGCGTTATTTACTTCGGAAATTCTTTCCCTTGTATTACTTAATGCTGTATTCTATTCACTCTTAGTCCGGTGTCCTGTATGTTATTGGCTGGCAATAACATACACACACACACCCAAGCCTCCCTTATTTCATACACTTATTTTTAAATTTAATTGAACAACATTCAATTGTAATTTAAGATTAAGTAGTGTCAATCAGTTGGCATTCTGCTTACCAAGAAGCACTCCTCTTTAGGGAATTCACAAATAGGGAAGGCTTTCTCCTCTCTTTGCCCCACGCTGTTCTTCTGTGCATTTATTTCAATTTAATTGAGCAAGAGTTCAATTCAAGTTTGAATCAAGTGCCTCTGAATTGTGTTTTTCTTTTCTCTCTCCTTTCCCATTCTATTTCTATGCACTGGTTTAAATTTAATTGAACAGGCTTTAATTCAAATTTGAATCAAATGCATCTGAATTGTTTTGTTTTATTTTGCCTTTTGTCCGGCTTCCAGCTCAGTTAAGACCCCTATCCTGTTATCCTACACACTTGATTATTTAAATTTAGTTTAAACAAGATTTAAATTGAGATTTGAATGTACAATTAAGTTGTGTTTACTTGACTGTTTGTGTACTTGCAGACAAGGCCCTCTAGCACCCGGTGGTGAGTTGACGGTTGTTCCAGTGGGTTCCAGTGAAGTGGAGTTGCCTGGCCTGGCGAATCTGACACGTGCCTGTGTGTGAATCGCAGGACGTTTCTGGCCTCACACCACGGGCAGCACGCAGAGACATTAGCAGGTTGGGTGTGTCAGGTGCAGGGAGGCGACGAGTCCAGTTGGAACCCAAGGCAATTTTGTTTAATTTCCCTGTTTCTGCTCGACAGAACCGCCCTTTGAGTAACTGCCTGCGGGGTCAGACTCAGGGGTTGGGAAAAATTCAATTTTGACCTGCCAATCTGGCCGTCGGCGTTAATACCTCGCCTGAAAACGCAATTGTGCTGAAGGTCACTGTTTGAGAGGCTGCGTCGTGGTGCAAGGAGGACAGGACGTCCGCGGACACCGCAGTCGGGTGTGGGAACGTCTAGGAGAGGCTGCCCCGTCACTGAGTTCTCATCTGGGCACTCGCAATTCACCCCAGGCCTAGAGTAACAACGTACAGTCCCTTCCCTTAGTGAAAACTACAAGATATTACATATCTTTCATTCCTTTAGGTTCTGGCCAACGCTGTTACTTTTAAGCCATACCCTCCCTCTCAGTTTTATGACTCAACGGCGCCCTCGCCTGGCCCCGTCATAATCCCAGAGGCGATAGGAAGTTTAAGCTCAATTTCTCCCCTTTAGCCCTTCACATTTTGTTTTATTGCTATTCTACGTCTATTCCTTTCTATTTTGTTTACTGCTCTATTTCTCATTTAATTGCATCCACTCTGTTCTGTTTTCTTTTCTGCTGTGTTTGTTTCTTTCAGTTCACGTAGAAGCAGAACCTGTGAGAGCCACCACGGAAAACTGAGTAATAGATAGACGACCGAGCAGCGAGAGTCACCAAAGGACTCTTAGAACTACCGCCTGTCAAAATCTATAGTTAAATCCGGCACTCACTCACACAAATTGACCTACGTGGTCCTTCTTGGTTTGACAATTAAGTGTCAAACCTACCTTCCACTAACTGTCTGCACCAGTTAACTGGAACCACACAAAAGAATTATCTAATTACGTATTACGTAACCGCTAATCCCTGCACAAGCTTGCATTGGTTCTTGTCTTTGTTGTGCTGTCTTTCTCTCGTCAACAGTAGAAGCCACTATGTCACGAGCATCCAGCCCTGACACCCACTGGGACCATCTCGAGACCTGGCTGGGCGTCATGACCAACCCGTTCCTGCCCAATGCCGCCGGCGACCTCCAGCACCTGAGCCGCGAGCAGCTGGACGGGGACTTGAATCGACTGATGGCCCACGATCCGATGCAGAGTTACAGTCACAAAGAATGGGCGAGACTCATCGGAGGCCTTGCCCACAACCTCATCGCCCAGGCAAGGCTCAACGAAAGGAGCAACGCACTTCTGGAGCAGGAAGTCACGGCGCTCAAGCTCCAGGCTGAGGAAGCCCGGAGGAACCAGGCTCAGACCCAACGTCATCTTGATCAGCTACTCCTCGAGACCCCAGATCAGCGTAGGACGACAGAGGAATCTGATCCCGAACTACAAGAGGAAGTCGAGAGACTCCAAAAGGCCCTCGAAGAGCTCCACGTGGAGACGGGGCGCAGAGAGCAGATGGAAAAGCAATCCATAGAGGAACTAACTGGAAAACTCCAGCAAGGTGAAGCTCTCCTAGCAAGAGCAGAGATTGAACTGAAAGAAAGAGATGCTAAAGCCCGGGCCTGTGAAAATCACCTTAAACTGGCCCGAAGTGAGATCACTGCTCTGAAACAGCAAAGAGACTATCTTAGAGATGAACTGGACACTGTGCACCGAGAACTAAAGCATTCCTATAAACTGCAAAGCGAATTGGGAGGAGACTTGCATGCCATGCAGCTCCCTCTAGCCACTGGACCTTAGTGCCCCAGTCAAGAGTCCCTAGTTCGCGAGGGGGGTGAAAGCCCACTGCCAAAAACGTCCAGCCTCCAAGAACCATGGTCAGGAGCAAAGGGATGGGAGCCACCCCAGAAAAGCCGCGCTGCGAGCTATGGCGTGATTCCCAAAGAGCTGGACAAGCTAGCAAAGAATATCCCCACTTTCACTCCAAACCCAGCAGGGGGTGTCGACGTGCACGCGTATTTGCAAGACATTGACTTCCTGTTGCAAAATGTGGCCAACGTGAGTGCATGGGACAAGTTGTATCTACTCCGCATCACGTCCAGCCGTGACGTGCGCAGCTTCCTGGATCGGCAGCCAGAAGCTGTCAAAGCAGACTACCAGCTGCTGCGACAGGCTCTGATCAAAGAGTTTTCTGACCCTGAATCGGACCAAGGGCTCCTCGCGGCCATGGATCTTAAACAGGGCCGACTGGAAACTCCACAAGCATATTACAACCGTATACGAAAGGCCTACTTCGGAGCACGCAACGAACCAGGAATGGAGGAAGATTTCAACTTTAAGACTTTGTTTCTTAGAAACCTGCACACTGCAGTAAGTCATCATCTGGGAGTCCTGGCCTGCCCACGAAGTATGTCTATTCAACAGCTGCGAGATTTAGCCTACAAAGCTTATTCCAAGCAAAGGGCCATATCTGAAAAGACTGTTAAAAATCCAACCATCTACCCGGTCTCTGATCACTGCCCAGAACTGGCCCTAGAGGGCGCACACACACACCACAGTGACAGACCGTTCAACCGAGAGGCAAGACAGTTCCCAGCCAGCAGAGGGCAGCCTCACCACGAGGGCGCCCGTCCCAAGCACCAGAGCGGACACTCTGAAAGATTCTGGGACAGGCCACATCCAGCCAGCAACCAAAGGGGCGGGGCCGCATGGGAGACCAGCCGGCGACCCAGAAATGGCAGGCCTTCATCGGATAGAGCCTCAAGCCCCAATCGCCAAAGACAGAAGGCCTCTCGACGTGCATCAAACAAGTCCAAGTCCGAGCCCTCACAGGAGTCGAGCAACGCAGTTATGTCTGAGTCTGCGGAGATTCTGAAAGTCCTGAAAGAGCTGATCCAGAAAAAGCCCAAAAAGAAGGACAAGTCAGACTCCTTATGACTAGAAGCAAGGTCTGCCCCTAACGTCTGCCCTGACAGCCCTTTAACACAACCTCACACCCAACTCACAGTTGACCAGAGACTTACCACACAGTCAGTTAGTACATCACAGAGTGACCTCATCACACAGTCACCTCAGCCAACAACCGCACACTCCGAGCAAACCAGCTCACATCAACCCACCGACGACCAGGACGCCACGGTACCAGAAAGTGCCGTTTTGGTTGTCTGCCTCCCAAACGAATCACATAACACCAGCCCCACTTGCTTATCGGTCAGCACCCAAGCCCCGGTACCAAGACTCCTGGGAAACCTTATCGAAAAGGGGGTGGCCCGAAAGCTGTACATAGCCATCACTGTGGAAAATGATGTGAGGATTGAGGCCCTTGTAGACACGGGAGCAGACCTAACTTTGATGTCAACTAACCTTTTTGAAAGACTCAGACATGAAGCAAAGAAACAAAATCGAACTCTTAAATCACAAAAATGTGAGCTAAATGTGCAGTCATACAGCCAAACTGAGATCCAACTTGAACAAATAGCTCCCATTCATCTAACCATCGGTCCAATGAGTTTGGTACACCCCGTATACATCTCACCGATGGACACGTTTCCCCTGCTCATTGGCAAAGATTTGCTAGATCGCTTTGAGCCCCTATTGGACTTCAGACAGCTGAAAATTTGGGCTCAAGTACGAGAACCGCGGCCTTTCCAGTCACCCAGGTCATCTGAGCCAGACTGTCAGGTCACAGAGGTCACGGGAAACCCCACAGCTAGCTGCGGGAACCCCGTCTCAGCACCAGGGCAAAGTTCAAGTTCGCTCCTCTGCACCTTTCAGCTCACCACAGACTCTGACTCCTTCTGCCCCAAGGTCACACCAGACCCGCAGCTGAATGGCTTAACAATAACAGACACTGTCCTCGCACTGTGGGCTGACAACTCAGCCATCAACCATAACGTGTTCAATGCTCTCAAGGAAAACGCACCGGACCTCCCATTCGTCAACAAGCGCACACGTTTCTCTTTAGACTCTCGCTTGTCAGCTATGACAACGGCCAAAGGCGTCTGCGCTCTGAACTTGAATTGGAACGGCCGGTTTCTAACCCATTACTTTCTGGTCCTCCCAGACCTAACGCATGATGTTTACATTGGAGCAGACCTCCTGATTCGCCTCAAAGCTCACGTGGACATGGTTAATGAGGTAGTGTGGGCACCAATGACTGTACAGCCCCCTGTTGTTCCGGTTGACCTTGAGAACCTCGTGTCTGGCCAGACCATTCCAGAAGTCTGCTTCCTGGTCAACGAACAGGAAACGGTAGTACCCGCTTATACCAAAGGGGTCGCTATTCGCCTCAACATGAGACAGGGCCAAAACCTGAATAACACACTGGGTTTCTTCCAACTTTCACCTGAAAGCGTGGAACTTGGACTCACCTTGGAAGCCACACCCCTCACTGAAGTGTCATCCCGTGTAATCTACATTTTGCTTAACAACTGCATGGCTACCCCCATCAGAATTCCCAAGGCCTACCGGCTGGGATGGCTAGTAAGCCACGACTTCCATGACTTTGAACTCACGTTACCAGTCATCGGGTCAATACCAGCTGCTATGATACCAGAAGGGAGCCCAGACAACACGGTTTTAACTGCACCCTTCAAGACCATCTCCATCACTGCCATCATGCCGGTACCCACAGAACAGGTGTGCAGAACGGAACTGATGGAGGACCAACACCTTGCAGTATACACGGTCTCTAACCAGCCTGCCTGTGAAACCCAGGAAAACACGGCACCACTGACAGCCAGCCTGACAGCTGACACCACCACAGAAGAGCCGTTCCCAGGGTTCGAGTCTCAAGTCCAACAAATCCTGAAGGATGCAGATGCCCTAAAGCACGAGGCAGACCGCCAGAAACTCAGGCAGGTCCTGTACAAATTTAAAGCATCATTTGCCAAAGACTCTTTAGACTGTGGACTCACTAACCTCCACACGGTGCGCATTCCAACGCGCCCAAACGCTCCTCCCACCTTTGTCAGGCAGTACAAAATTCCCATCGCCTCACACGAACCAGTGCAGGAGATTATCCGCTCCATGGAAGAGAAAGGTGTCATCCGTCCTTGCAACAGCACCTACTCAGCCCCCATCTGGCCTGTTCTCAAATCAAATGGCAAGTGGCGACCAACCATTGATTACAGGAAACTGAACCAGCAGGTGCCACTGTCACGGTGGCCCATGACACAGCTGGAGCAAGAACTACCTAGAGTCAAAGGGGCCACTATCTTCTCGACGCTTGATGTGGCATCAGGATTCTGGACCATACCCGTACACCCAGAGGATCAACACAAGCTGGCTTTCACTTTTGGCAACCGGCAGTTCACTTTTACAAGGTGCCCATTCGGCTATGCCAACTCACCAGCTGAATTCAACATCTTCCTGAACAAAGCATGTCCAGATGCAAGGATGAGAGGGAACCTCATCTATGTGGACGATGTGCTCATGAAAAGTACGACTGTGGCGGACCACCTGATAGAAATAGACCATGTTTTGAACCAACTGACCACCGCCGGCGCCAAAATTGCCCTCCACAAAGGACAATGGTGCCGAACCAAGGTCAACTACGTGGGTCTACTTGTCGGTTCACAGGGCATTGAACCACAGTCCAGCCGCATTCAAGCTATTCAAACCATCAAACCTCCCACTAACGTGTCGGAGCTGCGCAGTTTTCTAGGTGTGTGCAACTACTCACGGCAGTTCATAGAGAACTACTCAGACATTGCAAGACCTCTTACTGCTCTATTGAAAAAGGACTGCCCATTTGTCTGGACAGGAGTTCAAACAAGTGCAATGAACGAACTGAAACAACATTTGTGTCAAGCCCCATGTCTGGCGTATCCTGATCCAAACAAAGAGTTCTACTTGGAAGCCGGATTCTCAAAGAACTGCCTGAGCGCTGGTCTCTACCAACGATACGACCAAGACAAAAGAGTCGTAGCGTATGCCAGCAAAACACTCCTGTCACCGGAGTGCAAATACTCAGACTGTGAAAAGGCGTTGCTCTGCACTGTATGGGCCATCCAAAGATTTTCCAACTACATTGGAGCACAAAAGGTTATCGTCGAGACCTGTCACCAGCCTGTCACTTTCCTGAACAGCCAACGCATCCGAGATGGCGTAGTCACCAACTCACGCATAGCCACGTGGCTGATGGCCCTCCAGGGGCGCAACGTCGAGGCACGATACGCCCAAAATCACAAGTCTGCTCTGGGCAACGGCTTGGCGGCCTGCCAAAACTGCTCCGATGACACTCCAGCTTCCACACCGGAGCCGGAAATACCCCAAAACCAGCAACCGACCTGCCACCGGTACTTCGAAGAGAATGCGTGCCAAGGTATGCCCACAGCCTATGTCGATGGATGTTCGTACAACCATGAGGGCGTCCTAAAGGCAGGTGCAGGGGTGTTATGGTTAAACAACCAACCCTGCCCACCACAACACTTCAATTTGGGCTCCCAGTCATCGCAGTATGCGGAGGTAGCTGCTATCCTCATCACCCTCCAAATCGCAGTGGCCCACAACATCAAAGAACTCCTCATTTGCACAGACTCAAACTATGCCCGACTCAGTTTCACGTGCCACCTCCCAGGCTGGAAACAAAATGGCTTCAAGACCGCAAACAACAAGCCTGTCAAACACCAACACCTGTTCCGAATGTGCGACGATATCACGACAACTCACAACATGATCGTTTACTGGAAAAAGGTGAAAGGACATTCGAAGCTACCTGGCATGGACAAAGACTTGAATGACCAAACTGATGCCCTTGCCAAGACGGGCGCACTACAGGGTAATCTGTGGTCACCCCCCTCCCAAACACCCACCCCTGATGTAGCAGCAGTCACCCGCAGCCAACGCAATGCTCCCGTACTTGCTCCCACATCGCAGCCGCTATCGCTAGCTCCACAAATTTCCAACAATGACATTGCCGACCTTCAGGCCTCGGACTCTGCCATCCACACGGTAAAAAACCTCCTCTCAAACCCCTCCTGCCCCCCGATCACAAAGTCTGACTTCGACGACAACCCTAGCCTCAAACGGCTACATGACGTCAAGCACATGCTGCGTGTCCAAGAAGACATTCTGTGGTATGCCCCTGATGATCTCACTGCGCCACGGCTTGTGGTACCACACGGCCAAAGGGGGGTCATGCTCATGTATGCCCACGATGCACCATGTGCTGGACACCATGGCACCAAAGCCACTTACCAGACACTGAAACAAGTGGCATACTGGCCCGGCATGCAGCAGGATGTGGCAGAGTATGTTAGAGGATGCCTGGTGTGCTGCCAGTTCCAACCGGCAAACCCAACTCACAGAGCTCCACTGCAACGCAGAGGAGTCACGTTCCCATGGTCAGACCTCCAGATAGACTGGGTGGGGCCCCTGACCAGATCGACGAGAGGAAACAGGTATTTCCTCACGGTCGTGTGCCAATTCACCAAGTGGGTAGAGTGTCTTCCAGCACCGAACGACACGGCCCAGACTACAGCATACCTCCTGATGAACCACATTTTCAGCAGATTTGGGCTGCCACTGAGAGTTAACTCCGACAGAGGTACTCATTTTACCGCCGAGATCATGCAGCAAATTTGGAGACTCCTGGGCGTACAGAGCAAACTGCACATCAGCCACCATCCAATCTCGTCAGGGCAAGCGGAACGGACCAATAAAACTGTGGTTAGCATGCTAAAAAAATATGTGTCAGCCAACCAGAAAGACTGGGATGTGAAACTTCCACTGGTACTCATGGCTATTAGAGCCACTCCGCAGGAATCAACTCGGGTGTCTCCCTTTGAACTGATGACGGGGCGACAGATGACCCTGCCGTTGCACCTGCTGTACCAACCGGGAGATTCCAGCCTCGTCACCGCCTACACTACCCACCAGTATCTCGACGAGCTACACCGACACCTGAGAACCACGTTTGCTTTTGCCCAACAGCAGCTTCAACGAAGCGCGGAAGGCCAGAAAGCATACTATGACCGCAAGGCGTCACACCAGGAACTGGATGTGGGTGACCGGGTCTGGTACTACCTTTTCGCTCAGCCACCCAAAACAACCTCCCAACGGCTGTCAAAGAAATTCCTTCCCCGTTGGACGGGACCTCATGAGATTGTGGACAAGCTCTCCCCGGTTGCGTACCGAATCAAACTGAGCCGGGGGCAGAAAGAACCAATTTTCAAATGGGTCCACCGTAACCAGATTAAGAGACATGTGGCTGTTGACAGAGAAAGGCAGGGAAGGAACAATGCAAGCTAAACCCAGTGCAATCCTCGGAAAACTGTCCTCACCAACCACGGACATTCCCCCGCTGACCTCCAAGCACTCTCCCGACTGCCCATCCTGACCAGCTCCCCTATAGTCCAGGCTTGGACTGCCGCCGACACAGCCCTTTGCCTCTCCATGGCAATCGGGTACCTACTGACCCTGGGCCTAGCCTTCATCCTTTTCAAGAGGATGAAGGGGATGCAAGAGTCCATGGACAAGTGCCTGCCTGCCCTTCCCCGGGGTTTCAAGAGGAAACCAAGGAGAGGAGGCACCAACACGGAGAACGTACCAAATCTCATCGAAATGGACTCTCCCTTCGACGACCCGAAGGCCGAGGACCAGTAGGGACCACCTGCTGTCCGACATCTGTGCCATCCGACCTCGCTACCGTCCAACGAGATCCGCACGGGAACCTCACTGGCCGAAAGGGGGAAACTGTAGGGTCTGCACAGTCTCAAGGATGAGCAGGTCCCACCATAAACTGTGTTTAAGCCTCAATTCACGGAACTTTGGTTTGTAAATCTTACATCGATTCCGGCCCGGCAGACACTAATGGATCACAAGACTTTTTTTTATGACTGTTTCGATAAGTCCCCTAACCTCTCCTCCGTGACTTCAAAGGAGATGCGAACGCCACAGATCGGGTTTCGAAAGACAGGCCCGAATTCCAAACGTTCATAAAAAGAGAAAATACACGCACGCACCCACAGACACACACACACATACAAAGACTGTATACACAAATATTATACCTGCAAATATGAATGTACCTGCCATTGTAGTGCTCGCTGCATGTATGTGTTACTAGTGTAGAATCGTAGAATTGACTGTAGTAGGTTGGTTTTCATGTTAAACGATAGTAATAGAGTGTAAAGTGTATCTTCTTTATATGACGAGAGACACCTGTCGAGTTTGATCTCTCCGTAAAGCTGTGAATCAGAGCTATTCACTCATGTACGTTACATTTCTGCCAAATGCATCGTTCAATGTTTAATAACACTATGAAGAAAATGCACTGATTCAACATACCATAAATTTATTCGGGAGACAGGACAAAGGAATGTGGAAACCCGCCAAATTGCAACGCTAGCATTGGAGGACGTTATCAAGAAGGCGTTCTGGTCTGTTGTCTTTAAAACACCATGACATGCGTCTTTTGGGGGCACAAGTTTTCTGCACGAGTTCCTGCCGTCAAGACGGACTCTCTTCTTTATTTTCCGGTCATATTACAACAGTTAAACCTTCGTTTGAAACTTCGCCGAAACAACCTCCGGAAGAAGAAGCAACTATCAAACCGAGCGCTCCGAAACTCCAAGCACCCTGACTAACCTATGCAAGTATAACGTTTTTACGATCTTAAATACTGAGTTTCCTTGCTGGCTCTTAAAGGTGAACTGTTGCAATTTGACCTGCTTTGATCATCTCTTTCGTTTCTGCCTTTCCCTCTACTTTGTATGTATTTGTATTTACTTGTGTCCATTTAGCCGTATAACCTGTGTATTACCCGTTTCGTATATTAAACTCATTTTATCCATGCTTTTTGTTCACTTGCTCATTTTAGCAACAACCGAGTCACTTTAACGTTCTGATTCTAATATCCTTGCTCTATATTTGAAGGCTATGATAGAAAGTTAGTCTCCCGGCCCGAGAATAACATTTCTGTCATGATAATCTGTGGATAATTGTCCGTTTCGGTGGACGAACTGATAGTTTTCCACATAATTATTCAACCAGAACTAATCATATATGTGATTGATTATAATTCGTTGTAGTTAATTCACCATATATGTTTAATTCCCCGTTGGGTCGATATATGAACGTCATAAAGCTTTTGAATTATGATATTCATATTTCATCCATAAATTGATTAATAACTGTACATCGCTACACTGGTCTTCCCACCTGAAGAGACTGAATGCTGTTCTAAATGCCCTCCAGGAGGCGGGGTTAACAGCCAAACCAACTAAATGTAAGCTGGGATTAGAAGAGGCAGAATATCTTGGTTTCACCATAGGAAGTGGTAGTGTGATGCCTCAGAAACGAAAGACAGACACAATTTCCCAGTGGGCGAGACCGGTAACCAAGAAACAAGTAAAAACATTCCTGGGTCTGGTTGGATATTGCTAGCAGTTTATCCCAAACTTTGCATCCCTTGCAAACCCCCTGCATGACCTGACCAAAAACCACCTCCCTCACCATGTTGTCTGGTCTGCCGAAGCAGAAAAGGCCTTTTCCTCCCTTAACCCTTTGATGCGTACGATCACAGCGGTGTGATCAGTCTTGGCTGGCCCCAGTAGCGTACGATCACACCGGTGTGATTAG